>NC_049206.1:59100852-59288352 GCF_013347855.1 Anguilla anguilla | reverse complement strand
AAATCCACCGGAAAATGGCCGTGATTTTAGGCCTTTCTTAAGGTGAAATGTCTCTCGCGTTTTTGTTTTATTTTTTCCCTTTTATTTACTGTTTTGTGGATCAACTGGATTTAACCCCCGCTACCTTTTTCTTGTTTTCCATTTTTCTTTTTTTTCCACGACGTTCCCAAATTAATCCAGCACGAGGCAGGGAACGCTTCAGTATTCCGTGATGATCGGTCGCCATGGAAACGGGAGCAGGGCCTACCGTATCCGAGCCTGCGCTCGCCCCTTGCCCCCCACCCTCGCCCCCCCCCCTGCCCCCCCCAGTAAAGCCGGGACAGAGAGGATCATAAATACGTCTAAAGGGGTGAAAATATTGCCGAATTAGCAGGACACGCCGGGTCCAGCCCTGGGTGGAGGAGGGGGAGAGAACGAGGGAACGGGAGAACGGAGGAAGGCGGCGTCCCACGTTCGCGTCTTTGTTTACACACGTGGGGGGGGGGGGTTAAGCAAGTGGGGGGGCGGGGGGGTTATTTTTTCACACTAACACCATTAAAACTGAGAAGGCGAAAAGACAGAGAAGCTTTTTTTTTCTATAAATAGCCGCGCTGTTTCAGTCGCTGACCAGATCTGCAGAAGAGCCAGATGGGCGCTCTGTGTCCTTTCGTTTCTGCCATATTTGTTTTTTTTTTTCTTCTCTTTAAACCCATGTCATATGTCCCCCTGCCCGCCCCCCCCCCACCACCTCCCCCCCCCACCTCACACCGCCTTTGATGTTTTACGTCTCTCGCATTCCAATGCCAAGACTTAGAGAGAAAAAAAGGAAAGAAAAGAGAAAAGATAAATCCTCGGTCATGCTTTCGCTGAGAGAAGCGGCAGCAGTGCATGTGCATTACTGTGCTGTGCTGGCTTTTTATTTTTTGCAATTCAGGGGTGGGGGGGGGGGGTTCTCCTGTATGGAGGGGGTGGGGGGGGGGGGGGGTGCAAGGTTTTCCCATTTTCGCGGTGTCTTGGAAGGGGGGGCAGTTTAAACGTGCAGTGAAAGCCTGGTCTATGTGCCTCTCGCCTGGACGGGGACCCTCCTCTTCCATGCCTTAGCTTTACCCCCCCCTCTCTGAGCCCCCCGCCCCCAAACCCAGCCCCCGCCCCTCGCCGCCCCCCCCCCCACTCGCCCCCTCCCCACCCCCCCCCCCCCCCTCGCCCCACTCCCCCAGCTATAGAAGCGGACCCTGTGCTATAGATATGAGGGGCTGCAGACGAGGGCTTGCTGCAAATTTTCAGCCTGTATGTAGACAGCCTCCTGGCTTCCTGCCAACGTTCTGCAAGTCCTCTCCGGCCAATCAGGATCCTCGTCGGCTGTCACCTGACCCTGAATTCCCAGACAAAGAAATTTTCAGCGTTTTTTTTTTTTTTTTTTTTTTTTTCCCTCTCGCTCTCGCTCTCGCTCTCGCTCACTCTCTCTCTCTCTCTCACTCGTCTTTTAATTTATGAAAAGCAAGCTCCAGCTTTACCCCTACAGGAGAGGGGGGGCAAAAGAATAAAATAAAACCCCAGACTGGATTTAAAGTTGCCTGCCGGAGGTTTTATGGGTACGTTGCGAGCGTTATTTGTGTTTGATTGCGTGGTGTTTGTGGCGCTCTTCCCCCCCGCGTTTCGGGCAGGGGATCCGGCGCGGGGAATATGCTGACTTGGGGCATTCGGTGCGAGAGTTTACGCGGGGCATCTGCTCCGCTCGGCTTAAAGGGAACCCGTCTCTTTAAAAGAGGAAGGGGAGGAAGGCGGCGGCTCCCCGACCGCTCGGTGGAAAAGTACTTTGGACGTGAGCGGACCGGAGCTCGCACCGGGGCGACGTGTTTGTGCGAGAGAGAGAGAGAGAGAGAGAGAGAGAGAGAGAAGGCTACGCCGGGCTTTTCTTCTTCTTCACTTCCCGCACATAAATGTCACTTTTCTGTTTTGTTTTTTTTCTCGGCGGTTGTTTCGTAGAATCTTTGCTGTTTCTTTTTTAACCGTTTGCAAGTTTGCAGTTTGTTGCAGCGGCGTCGTCGTTGTTGGCCGAGTCGCCTGCATCGGCGGATTTCGGAATGCGTTTGTGTCGCTGTGCGTTTCAGCGAAGTTTGACTTTAGTTTTGTGGCCGTGGGTTTTAAAACCCCCCCCCCCCGAAAAGAGACGTTTGGGGCAGAAAGTGAGAGGGGCGTTTGGGGCAGAAAGTGAGGGGGACGTTTGGGGCAGAAAGGGAGAGGGACGTTCTGAAGGGGAACGTGGCTCTTTAAAGCAGGGTAAAAGTTTATCTCCCCGGGCCTGGAGACTTGAACTTGTAAATATTTATAACTGCTCTGAGGCTGCCGTGTCCGTGTGCAAAAAAAGGAGAACGACTGCTTTTAATAAATTATTACGGTTGTAAAGATGCGTTTGACTTTGTGCAGCTGACTACTTCAGTTAGTTTTTTTTTTTTGTTTTTAAAGATGGATGGTTTGTGTGTGTTTTAAAAAAAAAAAATGTATTTGAAGTGTCTGAAACTGGTGCAGAAAATGCCTGACAGATTCAGTCAGGACCTCGCCAGCGTGCTTTCAGATAACGTGAACTGGCGTTTGAGAAAGAAAGAAAGAAAGAAAGAAAGAAAGAAAGAAAGAAAAAAAGCAGTTTTACGATGGCAGCCGAGCTGCAGGGAGAGGGGGGGCGGCTGGGGTTTGAGGGGTTAAACCTGCCTATCTCACGCTTTTGCACAATACTGGGAAATGTTTGCAGCTCCCAAAGAAAACTGAAAACTTCCAAACTCGAGGAAGTGGGAGATCCCCGTGTGTGTGTGTGTGTGTGTGTGTGCCGGGCCTGCAGTCAGCTGGCTGGTTCTCAGGAGCGCGCTGTGGCTGCATGGTTCTTACCCCCCCCCCCCCCCCCCCCCCATGCTGTATGCAACACGTGCATTATACAGGGGGGGGGCATGCTTATCCCCCCCCCAACAGTGCCACATGCAACATGTGCATTATACAAAGGGGGAGCATGCCTATTGTCCCCCAACGCTGTGTGCAACACATGCATTATACGGGGGGGCATAGTTATTACTCCTCCCCCCCCCCCCCCCCCCAGTGCCATGTGCAACACGTGCATCATAAGTGTGGGGGGGGCAGAACTAAAAACTTTAAGCAGCAGAGGTGCCCTCTTTGCCCCCATGTTGTTTCCGGTAGAGGACATGTGACCCGCCGTGTGTCCACACAGCTCTGTGTGAGCGCACGGTCCCTCCTGCACGCTGTATTATCTTAATGGGATTGAACAGTGACATTGGCCATGGGTGCATGCTTAATTTGTTTATCCTGTTGTTGTCCTTGTGTTTTTCCGTGGGGGGTGGGCTAGGGGGGCGAGGAAGGGAGCGGGGTTGCCCCTGACCCCCCCCCCCCCTTCCCAAGGCCCATATGAAAAATGGCCAGATTAGAAACTGGGATCTCGATGAACGCTGCTCAGTTAGTTAATTAATTAGGAGCTGCCCGTTGCCTGCTGCACATTGGTGAAGGTGTTGAGTGTTCAGTTTGTACCTGAGCTACTGCAGGTGAGGGAGAGAGAGAGAGGGAGAGAAAGAGGGAGAGAGAGAGAGAGCATGAGAGAGAGAGAGAGAGAGAGCTGCTAATAATCTTCAGGTGTGGTGAGAACCTCGGGCCTACACCAGGAGCGCTTTTACAGGCCCTCTGGAGTTTTCTGCGTGCTTTTTAAAATGTTCTACAAATTTCACTGCTCTTAATTAGTCTACATGCATGCTACTGGATAGTAATGTATAATGCATAAGAATAACCCTCTGTTTTATTGGCCCGCATAAGCCTGAATTAATTGCTCATTATTGAATAATTCTGTATCAGAAACGCCCGTACAGTGAAGTGATAAAGCGGAGGCGAGTGGTCTGCTTTTTGCGCTCATCGTTTTCGTTTGCGCAAAGAGGGGGGGGGGGAAAGCTCTTGCATCGGACCGAGACGAAGACGCCGCTGTCGGGTTGAGTTATTTTCAGTTTCAGGCGGTGTGGAACGATGGCCTGAGAGGCGGGCCGAGCAGCTCGCTGGCTTTGGGCTCTGCGTTCTCTCTGGATCGTATCAGCGTGTCTCTCTCTCCCCCCGAGCCGTTCGGGGCTCGCACGGTTAATCCACGTCTTACAAAACCCTTTAAACAAAACCCGTGTTCCTGCTGAACTTCGTCTGCACTGCCCGCTGGGTGTCTTTTTCACTCGTGCTTCTACCGTCGTTGTGTGTTTGTTTCGTCGATCTTTTCCCGCCTGTTTTTGTGGACCGTCGCATCGCGTCCGCGTAGCTTCCTGCGCCGCGTATGACAGGTAATCGAGTTTCCGTTACATTACATGACGTACGGCACGAGCACATCCAAATCAATCATTCAAGGTGGACAGAGCCCAGTACATGTTTAGTGCTTAAAGAAGAAGCTTCAATTTTTCATACTTCAGTTTTTATAACAGCCACAGCCATAAAAACATATATGGAGTAATACTTTGAGTCTCTGAGTACTATTTTTAATAATCTATTTCCCACAATCTCAGAAAATGACCGACAGTCATGACAAGCAGATCCCTTGTTTAGTCCATATTCCGATGGGAGAGGAATGATTACTTAGAGTAGAGAACCATTACATTACATTACAGGCATTTAGTAGACGCTCTTATCCAGAGCGACTTACACAACTCTTTTTACATAGCATTTTACATTGTATCCATTTATACAGCTGGATATATACTGAAGCAGTGCAGGTTAAGTACCTTGCTCAAGGGTACAACGGCAGTGTCCTTACCCGGGAATCGAACCTGCGACCTTTCGGTCACAAGCCCAGTTCCTTACCCACTGTGCTACACTCCGTTCGGCGTCAGGCGCGGTTTCCGCAATCTAATTATCATCGTTTAAAAAAAAATTTTTTTTTAAGTAATCGAATTGCAGGAGAGGGATTGGGTCGTTACCCTGCTGTGGGTGCGTACCGACCCGTGATGATCTTTCCGGAACACGTCCGCCGTGACCCTCGTCTCCGGAGCGGGGGGGGACGAACCCTGCTGGGGGGGGGGGGGGGGGGGTCACGTGGGTTACGCATTGGGAAGTGCGCTGGACAGCAACGTGGGCTTCCCTAATTATGGTCTCCTGGCTGGGCCTCTCCGCTGCAGGTTAATCTGAGTTCCACATTAAGAAACGACAGAAGGTTTATTCTCAGGTCCATGTTGGCCCTTGTATTGCATAGTACCGTGCTCAGTGTTCACAGCAGAGCAACTGCAGCCTCTCTCAGAGTTAAATCGGAATTCATAGAAAGCGAAATACATTACAGTAAACACAGAGGTCTGGTTGTGCCTGGTTGTGATGGTGACTTTATTCATGTTGGAATCATATCTTCATCTTCGTCTTCCTCAGCACTGATCCGCAGAGCTCTAGGAAGCAGCAGTCCACAGGAACACTCCGGATCGTTAACTTGGGGCGGTGTTGACTTGGGTCATCTTTAACTTACCTAAAGATGAGGGTGGGGCCTGGAACCACAGACACACAAACAAACACACACTCACACACACACAAACACACACACACACACACACTCACACACACACACACACACACACAAACACACACACACACACACACTCACACACACACACACACTCTCAAATTCAAAACATTCACACTCTCTCTCTCTCTCTCTCTCTCTCTCACACACACACACACACACACACTCTCTCTCTCTCTCTCTCTCTCTCTCTCTCTCACACACACACACACACACACACACTCCCTGTCAGTATCTCCCACAGAGGATGGGATAATGAGACTGGAGGGAGAACCCCAGCACCCCGCCCCCCCACCCCCCACCCGCGTGATGGTCATTTCCAGCTGCAGATCTCCTGTGTCATGTGATCTGTTCCCACAGCAATACACCTCCCCCCCTTCAGGCCCTCAGGCCCCCTGGGAGGGCTCCTTGCACCACCACCCAACCCCCCCCCCCCCAACCCCTCACCCCCTCCCTCTGCTACCCTCTCAAACGTCTCATGGTGAAGAAACCAGACGAACGTGCAACCCAGACCCAGGCTCACCGTGACTACTGCTGCTAAGCAGCATAACCAAGAAACACACTGCATTAATTTTAACCTAACCAGTTTAGCCAAGAAACGCACTGCATTAATATTAACCTAACCAGTTTAGCCAAGAAACGCACTGCATTAATATTAACCTAACCAGTTTAGCCAAGAACCACTCTGCATTAATATTAATTTAACCAGTTTAGCCAAGAAAGTATACATTTTTTTGATATTTCTTTTTCATTGCACAAGGTTGGGCAGTGAGGAAAAAAATCAACAAACAAAACAACCAAAAACAAAATGGCAGAAGGATTGAAAAATAGAAGCTGAAATGTCTTTTTAAAAGCGAACATAGCACAGCGGTTAGATTTAATGGGCACCGCCCCCAGTCCCCTCCCCCACCCCGCACCTCTCCCACTCAGTGCCTGCAGTTTATTACAGTCTACGGGGGGGGGTGGGGATTGGCTGTCTGTCCAGGGTAGGGTTTAAGAGGAGGTGGGGGGGGGGAGCAGTAGGCTGAGGTCCCCCTCCACCCCCCAAAAAAACGAGAGAGGGACAGTACCTGGAAGGGTTATTGGAGCACAGGGTTGGGGGGTTGTTCAGCTTTATAATGCGAAGGCTTTGAGAGCAGATTTAGAGTTGAGTCCGTGACTGTATTTGCTTTGTGAGTTGAACCGTCGGTCGGTCAGTCGGTCGGTCAGTCGGTTGGTCGGTTAGGGGTCGGTTTCACCGGTCCTGCTCCCTGACGGGCGTGTGTATATCCGGGGTCCCCAGTAAGACGGGATCAGCCGTGGTTTTGGGTGACCCCCCCGAGACTCCCCCCTTTTCAGAGCGGTGAGGGGAACAATGGATCTGCAGCTCGCCCAGACAATACCTGCGAGGTCACCCAGGGGTCACTGCCTGCCACTGATGGACATCCCTGTCAGGGAGCTGAAAGAGTGTGTGTGTGTGTGTGTGTGTGTGTGTGTGAGAGACAGAGAGAGTGTGTGTGTGTGTGTGTGTGTGTGTGTGTGTGTGTGCGTGCGTGCGTGTGTGTGTGAGAGAGAAAGAGATAGAGAGAGTGTGTGTGAGAGAGAGAGAGAGAGTGTGTGTGTGTGTGAATGTGAATGTGTGTGTGTATGTGTGCATGTGTGTGTGCTTGTGCGTGTGTGTGTGTGCATGTGTGTGTGTGTGTGAGTGAGAGAGAGAGTGTGTGTGTGCGTGTGTGTGTGCGTGCGTGTGTGTGTGAGAGAGAAAGAGATAGAGAGAGTGTGTGTGTGAGAGAGAGAGAGAGTGTGTGTGTGTGTGTGTGTGTGTGTGAATGTGTGCATGTGTGTGTGCTTGTGCGTGTGTGTGTGTATGTGTGCATGTGTGTACATGTGTGTGTGCTTGTGTGTGTATGTGTGTGAGAGGGAGAAAGAGAGTGTGTGTGTGAGAGAGAGAAAGAGAGAGTGTGTGTGTGTGTGTGTGTGTGTGTGTGAGTGAGAGAGAGAGTGTGTGTGTGCGTGTGTGTGTGCGTGCGTGTGTGTGTGAGAGAGAAAGAGATAGAGAGAGTGTGTGTGTGAGAGAGAGAGAGAGTGTGTGTGTGTGTGTGTGAATGTGTGCATGTGTGTGTGCTTGTGCGTGTGTGTGTGTATGTGTGCATGTGTGTACATGTGTGTGTGCTTGTGTGTGTATGTGTGTGAGAGGGAGAAAGAGAGTGTGTGTGTGAGAGAGAGAAAGAGAGAGTGTGTGCGTGTGTGAGTGTGTGTGTGTGAAAGGGAGAAAGAGAGTGTGTGTGTGCGTGTGTGTGAATGTGCAGTATGTCAGTGGGGCCGCTGGTGATGTCACTGACGAATGGGAGCACATGTCACGTTTTCACCGTGAGATTAGCGTGACTGACGCCAGGGGACCTGCCCCGCCTCTTTCTGCGCTGATCACGGGGTGGGGGGCAGGGGGGTGTTTAACGGCTTTCCAATGGTTCCGCAGTCAGGCCCCCTGTGTTACCCATCGATGAATCAACGTTTGATAGACTTTTTTCCTGGTGTTGCTGTGTTCTTGAGTGGGGCTAGCTTAGCGATAGGCAGGTTTGGACTCTCCCTGCACCAGGAAAGATTAAGTCAGCTGTGCTTCACAGTTGCAGGCCTTGATTCAGAATCTGCTGAAGAAGCCAGTGTTGAGGCTCGAACCCGTGATCTTTTAGCCCCGCCCACTCATGGCTGTACTGATTCAGCCTCTCGGGAGTTTGTGCTGTTCAGAGCTCTGAGGTGTAACTACTCTCTGGTTGTGCTCTGCTACTGTTCAGCAGGAAAGCAAAGTGTTCCTCACGGACAAGCTACAGTAAAACTGACCATGAGTAACCCCTTCACAAGACTGGCAACTTCCTGTGTATGCGTTTTCCCCCTTATTTTTTAGGATACAAGACCGCCATCTTGCAGAAACTTACTGTATCTTACGCTGTGATGGTTTGGCTACTGGCAATGAAGGAACGTGAACCGAATACTTGCTAAACCCATTAAAACCCTTGGGCTAACTCATTCTTACTGTAGTATACTGTGATTTGTGTGTTTGTGTATGTATAAATACTGCAGTCAGTCTCATAAATGAAGTATTTTTCTAAGTCTGAACCCGCCCGATACGAAAAGCCTCATGACACAGGCCAAACGGTAAATACTCCGGTCATGCCGAATGCCCCTTCTCTCTGGGTGACCCTCCCTGAGTTGCGATGTCGTTGAGGGTGAGCGTGTGATGGTCGTTAAGATCGTCTGGTTCCTGTCAGGCAGCTACGTCTCAGTGAAACGCCAGTGAGAGGAACAGGAAACTGGTGCTCTGCCCCCTGGGGGGTTCTTGGGTTGAGCTGCGGTAGATTGAGACTCCTGGACCCCCCCCCCCTCGATTGTCATGCCCCCACCCTGGCCAACGTGCTAACGTGCTAACGTGCAAAACATGCGTGTCGTCTTCCACTTTCACAGACCGGCCCGGTTCCTGATGTTTTAGCGGTCAATAGGTCACCACCAGAAGAGGGGGGAAGCAAGCTTTGCGTTGCCTTGGTAGCGCAGTACATTCAGAATGTGTTTGATCCTCGGGAAGAGAAGAACGTTTTTTTGCGTGGAATGGCGTGGAGTCCACCCGTGGCACGGTGCTGTTTGCTGAAAGCGGTAGGCGTGCGTTGGAGGGAACTGTCACGATGTAGGTTAAGTAGGTGTACTGCAACACACTGTGACTCAAATTTTCAGTTCCCACCTTTTTTTTTAGTTTTGCTGTGCCTCTCTTATAATATAATAATGCGTAGCAGCAGAGAGGCAGTGTGTTTCTAGCCCTTCCCCTGGAAAGTCTCCGGGCTGTTGTGGATTTTCTGGAGCTCTCTCTCTTTCAGCGTCGTGTGAGGTGGGGGCGCTTCTTCGTATTTACGTGACGGTACGAAACCAGCGCCGCGGCAGCACTGACGTTCCGCCGGCGGTGTTTTCGGATATGCCTGGCCTTGCGGGAGAGCTCCGAACTCAAGGCAAGGTCGAGGAACAGCGGGCGGCCAAACCCACTTCCTGGCTGCCTCTCTCTCTCTCTCTCGGGTTTGTCCCGATGCCGTCGGAGCTGATTAACGCCGCGGTTTAGGACTTTCGGAATACCCCTCCCCTCGGGTCCGTGACCTGCTAGGACGCAGCGGGACGCTGCCTCATGTGAGGAAAGGTAGTACTGTATTCACGTATGTTTTTTTATTTTTATTTTTTAAAGCCAGCGTCTCTTGTGGGCTGTGTATCACTAGCACGGAGCAGTGTGCGCTGTGCGGGGGGGCTTGTGAGCGTTAAATGTTTAATGTCCTGGGAGCGGGATCGCCGTGGGTTACGCACGCGCTCTTTATGGTTGTTTTTTAATGTTGTGAACTCGGTGTTTTTCCGCGAGCGGCAGTGAAGGCTGTAGAGATAGCGGGTTCAGCTGAGTGCAGCGGCGGCGGTGGCGGTTTGAGCGAGCCGGGCTTCGCTGCGCTCTGCGCGGAAACCCTGCTCCCTCCCCCCCGCCGGGGCCGCGGGGGTGGGGTGGGGGGGTGGGGTGGGGAGGGGGGGGCGGTTCGCCGGGTTCAGCGGGTTCGCGAGCGCGCTCAGTGCCAGCTCCGCGAGGACGTGCCGGGGCCCAGCGCCGCGTTCTCTTCCTGGTTTTCATCTGCCGAGCGCGTTGCGTGTCCCGCCCCCGAACAGCCCCGACCATGGCCCGGGGGGGGCGGGGGGGCAGGGGGGGGTTGTGAGGTGGAGGAGGCGGGGTCGGGGGGGGGGGGGGCAATTATTTACTTTTTCCCACAATGCACTTCCCTGTCCGCAGAGCTGAGAGCTATGAGAGAGAACATAAAGACTGCACTGTCACATTATCTCCAACCAGCTCCCCCCCCTTGTTTCTATACAGCTGTGCGTTTCTATACAGCAAGCTGTGGGCGTGCCCCTCGCCTCATTGGTCCCCTGCCGGGTCATGTGACTGCTTCATGGCGTCAGTGATAGGTTCATATTTACAGGCACACGCACTGAGACAGCAAGATTAAAGCACACTAATGCTTCAGTTGCCATGTTTTATTGTACCTTCGAATAACTTTTTTTTAAAAGTTTTTACATTTTTTTTTATTTTAAAAAGTTCAGTGGAACAGCTGGAACAGGTTTTGAGTCTGATGTAGTGCTGAGTTTGTGCTTGGTACCAGCAAAGAAGTTTTTTTAGGAAACATTTTGGTGACTGTTTTATTTAGAGCAGCTCTGTGTGGTCAGTTGATGATGAGCTAATTATTCCCTGACGTTTTGTGTATTGTGTTGATTTTGATATGTGGTTGTGTGGTAAAGCATTTTGCCAAAGATTTTTTTGAGTTTTTGAGTGTAATTTCATAACTGTTTTGAGAACAGGGGATTATGTTTCCTGAGTTGTATGCATGTAAACAATTGAGACAAACTAAATGCTTGTTTTTTCATGGATGTAATTATGCTGCTTTCTAGATCTCAGTGTGTGCGCGTGTGTGTGTGTCTGTCTGTCTGTCCATCTGTACATGTGTAACAGGATCGTAAATGTTCTGACAAAATATCATTAGTTAATATTTTATGATCTGTGTCCAGACACAGTTGGATTCATGTTTGTTGATGTGCGTGGGGCACCGCAAATGGAAGCACTTAATAATATACATGTTTATTTAGTATTTTTTGAGCGAGCCCAGTGGGTGTACCCCTCCCGTTCCCCCTGTTTTTGGACCCCACCCCCCCACGCTTCCCGTTCGTCGCCTGTAATCCTCGGGACAGCTAGAGGGGCAGATTTGGGCTTTTTTTAGGGAGCATGACAACAGGGCCCTTGTTTCTCCTGCCCCTCTGGTTTATTCCTGTAGTGGGGCAGGGTCGAGGAGGGGGGGGGGGCGGGGTGGGCTTCCATAGGGGGACTGTGCCACCGCCCCCCAACCCCTACCCCCCCCCCCTTCCCCTCCGCAGTCCGCAGCCAAACAGAGCCCGCTTTCTACACAGTGCCAACGCCCACGCCACCCAGTGTTGTGTTAAGCCCGAAATGTCACCGCCAAACCCCTCCCCCCGTCCCGTTTCCCCAGCTGTGCCCCAGGACTCAGCCACGCCCCCGTCCCTTGCGGGGGGGGGGGGGGGGGGGGGGCAGGTTTAGGAAGCGCCACTGTCAAGCCCCCGGAAGCCGGAGCAACAGGAGTCTGGAATACGCTTCAGTGTAACACGCCCCTCCCCCCGCAGGTGTAACTGTTGCCTAGCGACAATAAACATCTGCGCGGGATACTGACACATGGCCAAATTTTGGCTGTTTTTTTATTTTATTTTTTTTGCACAAAATTACCCTAATCTGGTGGCGGGTGGCAGTAGCCCATGGTGGTCACAGCCCATGCACCGAGCACACACAAGCAAGAGCGAAAAATTTAAAACCTGATCACAAGTGCTGCATGCACAGAAAGAGCGTCTAAATGACACTTTAGAATCGTGCACTAGCGATGGTTGCCACACTGGTGATTGCCGTTGTTGGGCTGGTTGCCAGGGGTGTCAGGAGAGGATCCCCCTCGTCGTATCCAGGGAGTTTCTGTTTATTGGCTGCGTTATGAATGAGCTTCGCTGCGCATTATTAAGTCAGAGGAAGCAGAACGCTGCTCTTCTCCTACCTTTAAATCTTCATAATTTCACTCCCCATTGCAGAGACAGATACGGCTGCTGAATTTATGTGAAATAGACACCATGGCCGTACATTCCGCTGATTTATATGATTTAGCTGATGTACTGTATATATATTTGCTCGCCTGTCGTGTTTGTAAATATTTTATGTATGATATATAAATTGCGGGGACTAAACTTTGCCTTAGGAGAACAGATAAGGTTTTGCTGTGCAAAAACACACATCTAGTTACATGTAACTGTGACATCACCGGTACCGACCTCTCAGTAAACTTCATTTCCCAGCATGCTTTGCTTTGCTTTGCTTTGTATTGATCCTGCCATGTTTTTTTTCTTTTTTTATATACACATCAGAGAGCAGTAGAGACTCTTTTATTTGACAGCTGTGAGGAGCCGCGGGTCGGTTAGCGGTTTAGCCGTAGCGAGCGGGGGGCTCTCGCTGGTCTCAGCCGGGGTTTGGGGGGGGGGAGATCTGTCTCCATTTCCTCCTCCTTCCCTAGCGACGCTGAAAGGAGCGGCGGTTCCCCGGGCGACGGCGCGGCGGCGTGAGCGATGTGATTATCGATGAGGGATGTCAAAAGCCGGGGGGGCGGGTGGGATTTGGGGTGGGGGGTGGGAGAAGGGGCTTGGGGAGCTGTTATGGGAGTGGGGGGGGGGCGGGCAGTGGAGGAGGGAGGGGTGCAGGCGGGATCGATGACCGCAGGGGGCGCCCCCCCCCACACAGGTCAGGAGAGGGGTGGCGTTAATATCGACCGCCATCTTCGGATATTCTTCTTATGTTGTACACGAGGAGCGGAAGGAGGCTGCTGCCTCCCTGCCAGACGCGGGTCCCACTGCGATGGGTCATGCGCCATACTGACAACATGATGAGCGTGTTTCATAGTTTCTTAAAGGACATATTTTGATTTCTGAATGTAGCAATAATTCGAGTACATATTTATGTATTTTGAAGTGTTGAACGTTTCTGTTCTTGATTTAATTCAAACTGACATCTTTGTGCACTTTTCCACCACACCACAGATGTGTACGTTCACACATTTTATGTTTGTTTTTTTTTGCTGATGAGGTATTAAAATGAATGTTTCGCAGCAGGGGGACACAACCGTGTTCGTACGGTGGCCTCCCAGTAAATCCTAAAACAGATAACACTGGCAGTTGGGGCTTAATTCCAAGGGATAAAAAGTACTCTATGTAAGATTAAGATGCACACTGTCAGAGTTGGTTTAACTCTCGGTCAGAGTTGGTTTAACTCTAAACACAGTGCTCTGCAGGGACATGTTGTGCTGTGTAGTCTTTGGTGCAGGGCGGCATATGAAAGGGTGGGGGTCGGCATCTCATCAGTGACAGTTATAAAGGATGCATTGTCTTTCCAGCCTGAGTCTTTTTCTTTTCTTTTGTTTTTTACTGCTTTTTTATTTTTTAATTTCGTCCCCCTCGGTGTCTGGAAAGCCGTCCCAGCTGGTTTGAGGCCCTTGAAACGGGGGCACTTACAGCTGGACACGATCCAGACGCTGCTCTTCAGTTCTGACAGGGTACAATCCCCCCCCCCCCCCTACTGCCCCCCCCCCCCCTTCGCTGCCCACCCACCCCCAGCTCACACCTCCTCCCTCCATCTTTTTTAAAGGATTTTTTGCAGTATAGCTTTGAAGTCTAGTCTCGTGGTATAGACTCAGTATTGTCTCATGGTATAGACTCAGTATAGTCTTGCGGTATAGACTCAGTATTGTCTCATGGTATAGACTCAGTATAGTCTTGCGGTATAGACTCAGTATTGTCTCGTGGTATAGACCCAGTATTGTCTCGTGGTATAGACTCAGTATTGTCTCATGGTATAGACTCAGTATTGTCTGGTGGTATAGGTTCAGTATTGTCTGGTGGTATAGACTCAGTATTGTCTCATGGTATAGACTCAGTATTGTCTCATGGTATAGATGTCTCATGGTATAGACTCAGTATTGTCTCATGGTATAGACTCAGTATTGTCTCATGGTATAGACTCAGTATTGTCTGGTGGTATAGACTCAGTATTGTCTCATGGTATAGACTCAGTATTGTCTCGTGGTATAGACTCAGTATTGTCTCGTATAGACTCAGTATTGTCTCGTGGTATAGACTCAGTATTGTCTGGTGGTATAGGTTCAGTATTGTCTGGTGGTATAGACTCAGTATTGTCTCATGGTATAGACTCAGTATTGTCTCATGGTATAGATGTCTCATGGTATAGACTCAGTATTGTCTCATGGTATAGACTCAGTATTGTCTCATGGTATAGACTCAGTATTGTCTGGTGGTATAGACTCAGTATTGTCTCGTGGTATAGACTCAGTATTGTCTGGTGGTATAAACTAAGTATTGTCTCGTGGTATAGGTTCAGTATTGTCTTGCGGTATAGACTCACAGTATAGCTTTGTGGTATAGTCTCACGGTGAAGCCTGGCGGTATAGTCTCGCGGTATAGACTCGCAGTATAGCAGACTGCAGCAGTGTGGAGGGGGGAGCGGGGGCCTGGAGTACGGTGTGTGTATCTGTGAGATCTCTCTGCAGCAGTGTGGAGGGGGGAGCGGGGGCCTGCAGTACAGTGTGTGTATCTGAGAGATCTCTCTGCAGTAGTGTGTAGGGGAGAGCGGGGGCCTGCAGTACAGTGTGTGTATCTGTGAGATCTCTCTGCAGCAGTGTGGAGGGGGGAGCGGGGGCCTGCAGTACAGTGTGTGTATCTGTGAGATCTCTCTGCAGCAGTGTGGAGGGGGGAGCGGGGGCCTGCAGTACAGTGTGTGTATCTGTGAGATCTCTCTGCAGTAGTGTGGAGGGGGGAGCGGGGGCCTGCAGTACAGTGTGTGTATCTGTGAGTCAGACGAGCGCTTTCTCTCTGCAGCCGAAATGTTTGCGCTGCCACAGCTGTCTCCCGGGGGCCCGTGTTCATCAAAGCGCTGAATGATGTCATCAGAAATCACTCTAAAAAAAACGTTCTGCTGAAGCGTTCGGAGAAACCCGATGACCTCGGCGCTGGATTAAAACCACGGCGACGGCCGTTTCCTTCGCTTTATAGAAGCAGCTGAGGGGGAAAAAATCTCACGTTTTGAAACTTCAGGGCATTTGAAACTTTAGGGCATTGAGCGTTTCAGAGTCATCTCGCTTGGTGATGGACTCATATGGGAGGAAAACCAGGGATTTATTGATTGATTGATTGATTGATTGATTGATTGATTGATTGATTCTGAACGAGTGGATCGTCTGCTGAATAGTTTCATGCATGAACTGTTGACAGCCGTTTGTGTAAACTTCCACGCCATGAAAATATGAACGATTTGCTGCGATTTTGATCAGCTCATCACTTTTAGGAAAGTGTGAATACAGAAAATTTATGTTAAGTGGCCCTAATGTGTCTGTTATTGCACGGTAATAACAGTTGTTGATAGAGCGTAAATGCTGTGTACGTACATGTTATTACATTGTACTTACTCCTGTGACTCACACACTCTGAGATAATTCATTTTCCTGTTTTTCCCGCCAATCAAACATTCAAATGTCCAGAGTTCAACACTGAAAGGTCTTTGTTTGAAAAGGTCTCTGATAGACAGCTGCTAATTGTGTGTTCCTGTTCTCAGGTATTGATGAAAAGTAGTTATTTGTCAGTGTTTAGAAAAGTACCTGCCCCCCCCCCCCCCACCCCACAGGTAAAATCGGTAGTGTCAATCAGGCATACAGACCCCCCCCTCGGCCCTTCAGTTCCAAACGTTTTCGAGTTTTGCACCCTAGCCCAGGCCTACGCTGAACCGTCGCCATGGAAACAGTGCATAACTCTGCGCCTGTGATCGCTGTGCACGTTCTGACACGCAGGGATTCGCTGCGGTGTCCATCATGGCTGCCGGCGATTGCATTTCATTTAAACCGCCCCCTCCCCCCCCCACCCCCACCCCCACCCCCCCTTCACACGGCGACCAATCACGCTGGTCTATATCTTGGGGGCCCCCTGCTCCTGGAGACAGGCATGCTGGGAGATTTATGAGCGAGGCGGCAGCCGGGGTTGGGGTGCGGGGGGTGAGGTGGGACGGGGGCGGGGTGGCGGGGGGGACGGTGGGAAACGGAGCGGAGCGGTGAAGGATTTACGGTGGACGGCGTTAGTCACAGCTGGACCCGCCGTCCCGCCGCTGCCAACGCACGGCCGACGGCTGCGCCGGGTCGCCGGGAACCGCCGAGCGTCCGTGGCAGGGAACCGACACCCCCTCACCCCCCCACCCCGCCCGTGAAGCCGACGGGCCGCATCCGCCCCCCCCCCCCCCCCCCCGAGGAGGACCGCGAACGTTAATCAGGCGCTCCTCCGCGGCTCCTCGGGTGTCCGTCCCTCACCGCGGCGGTGCAGCCCGGTCCTGCCGGGTCCTGCCGGGTCCGCTCTGTCGTTATTATCCTTCCTCCCGCGGTTTAGCGGAGTTTGGCGGGTCGCTGGGGGCCGGCGGGGCCGAGCCGTGGGACGGGCGGGTCGCTGTGGACCGGCGGGGCCGAGCCGTGGGACGGGGGGGGGGGCGACTACGGGTGGAGCGCCTGCGTGTTTGTGCAACTCTTTATCGGTCTGAAACTCGGGGTGATAACCCACGGTGTTTTTCTGGCTGAGGGGGGGTCGGTTTGTTATTTTCGGGGTCTTTCCAGAACCTTCCGCGCTTAACCAGCGCGCAGGTCCCGCCTGCCTGCGTCTGCTGGAACAGGAAGTGCGTTTAAAATCGTGCTTTTGAGCGGCGCGTATCGCGTGTCTGCGCACTGCTGCGTTCTTTCTGCACACTTCGGCTCGACAGTCGCAAATGAAGTTGTAAATATTTGGCAGCGGTGCGTGTGTGTGTGTGTGTGCGGTGTGTGTGTGTGTGTGTGTGTGTGTGTGTGTGAGTGTGTGAGTGTGTGAGTGTGTGTGTGTGTGAGGTTATAAATACAGCGGCAGGTGTGAGTTGGGTTTGTTAGAGCCTCGGCTTTCTGAAAGGGGGGGAGGCTGTAGTTCTCGGAGGCTGTTCCCGGTCTTGTAGTTTTTTCAGGCGGGCTCCCGGTGACAGAGGCTGAGTCCCGGCCCCCTTGCTCGGGTGTGGCGAAGCCCATCGTTAGGTCTGGTGAAATTTTGGGGCTGTCGCAGAAACGGTCGGCCCGGCGACGCTTTCGGGCTCGGCCCGGTCGTCACGCGCTCCGTCACTTCTCCCGAAGAGAACCGCCCCCCCCCCCCCCCCCCCCCCCCCAATGCAGAGGTTTCAGGGGTCGGGGGTCAGGGGTCAGGGGTCAGGGGGTCGGGGCAGTCTGCTGTGGCTTTTGAACCACAGTTCTCACTGCCCGTCCCGCGCAGGGGTGAGAGTTTGACCCACTGAGCTCAAGACCACAGCCGCAGGCGGGACCCTGAAACCAGAGGCATTCCTTCAGGGGGGGGGGCTGGGGGGTGTAAACACTTTATAACTCACGTAGGGGCTCTCTCAGGCCCATCTGGCCATCCCCCTGCCCCCGCCCCCGCGCCGCCCCCTCCCTCGGTGAAATATATGGGCAGGAAATAGAGAAGCGCTCGCTGGATAGATCACCACCTGGGGAGGGAGAAAACTCCCAGAATCCCCCAGCAGCACTTTGGAATATCTGCCTTTCCAGGAGCTGTTTTCAATTTGTTACAGATACGCTTTTTCTGCGGCTTTGGAGTTTGGTTTGATGGAGTCTAGTTCAGATGTGGTCCTCCCCCTAGCTCCTGCCCCCTGCCCCCCTGCCCCACCCCCCCTTACCTGTGTAACGTATGGCATATGCTCCAGAACGGGCTGCGTACGTTTTTGAGTGAAAACGCAGATTTTTAAGCGAAATGCGGTTCTCTGTGCCTGTGAACATTTCAGAAGCACAATCCGTGTGTGTTTTTTTTCTTCTTCGTGGATTTTTAAAAAGTGAGGGAGGTGTACAGTATTAGGGGAAGCAGTGGGACTGGCACATCTGCAGCTGAGACCCGCCGTGTCCTCACCTCAAACAAAACGGCTTTAACCCGGAGCGCTCGCGGAAGAAAACCCGGTAGCACAGATCCTTTAGCCGAACCAGATGTTCAGCCCTTTTATTTCTGTCCCCTCCGCAACTCCTCGACGACATGGCGATTGTTCCGGGCGCTGTCTTACAGGGGAGACGATCGTTGCCATGGTACTTTCCTCGAATCAGGGCCCTTTTGCAGAGACGCCCGGGGTCGGAGTGTTTTCGGGGTTTTTTTTTTCGACTCGGCTCGAGCGCTCGGTGATGAGTATCTGGGGGACCCCAGGACCTGCGGCGGGAGCTTTTCAGATGTTCTCACGTTTGATCTCCCCGCTCCCCCCCCACCCCCCCTTCAGACAGGGAACACAGATGGAGGAGCTCTGTTGCCTCTCTATCTAAAATTGGCTCTCGTCCACTTTCCCCCCGCCACCCCCCTCCCAATGTTTTTTTTATTTATTTTTATTTCGGTCTGTACCTGGCATCTGGATCATAAAGCAACAGCCATATTTCAGCATTACTATTCCCAGTTTGGCCCCTGTAGTAGTCCCCCTTCCCCCATCCCTCCCTCCCTGCTGTTTCCCATCCACCTTCTACTATCTAAAAGTCTACCTTTTGTTCGCTTGCCTGTCTCCCGTTTAAAATAAAACATCAGTTCCTCACTCGGGGGCCATTTTAAGGCATCGCGCCACCTGTCCACAAGTGCTCGCTGAATTCTAACTGTCATTCTAACTGTCATTCCAACTGTCATTCTAACTGTCATTCCAACTGTCATTCTAACTCTCAGTCTATCTGTCATTCCAACTGTCATTCTAACTCTCAGTCTAACAGTCATTCTAACTGTCATTCCAACTGTTATTTTAACTGTCATTCAAACTGTTATTCTAACTGTCATTCTAACTCTCAGTCTAACTGTCATTCTAACTGCCGCTCGTGGTCCCCACGGACTGTCTGAGGGACTTTCTCCGGACAGAGGAGTAGCCGATGGTCAGCAGCCTCCTCTAGTAGCTGTTGGTCAAAATAGACAGCGGGGCTTGCTGAAACGAAAAGGGGAAGAGCTTATCGTGTGACATCACTGACTGACTTTTTTAAAAATATATTGCAAAAATACACAACGTATACAGCAGGTAGCTAATGAGCTACCACAAACAACATATAAAAAATAAGTTTTTATATAACAAATTTTTCCTGGGTATTCATGAAAACAATATAAATTTAATATAATGTAAACCATACAAATCTTTACAAAATCTTGTGCTTCAATGGCTTTTTTGTTTTTGTGTGGAACGGTTTATATAGTAGAATGGGGCATTATTGCATCACAGCAGTGCATTCTGGGGAAAAAAACAGACTGTACACTAGTGACATGGGACTTGCAGCACACGAGCAGTGCGGTGAAATGCACTGTGTAGGGACAACAGCAGCTCTGTGGTTACCATAGAGAGGCGTATAGCCGTCACATGTCTCTGGTAACACACGGTGTAGTATTTCTGTTTAAGGAACCTTATTGATGATGGTGAACGCTGCTGTGTTCAGTATTGCCGGGGTTGTAGCTTCTCCCTGAATTTCTGCGGTTCAGTGTGTGGTTGTGAGCCTGCGACTGGTGCCTGCGATCCTGGAGCTGGTATTGTGGACGCTGCTCTCGATTTGCATTTTGTGTAAATGATGCTTTCGGCAGCACATTTGCCTGCGTGTGATCGTACTGAAGCACATTTGCATGTGAGTTTTGAATTTGACTGAGAGCGGCACGTTTTAGGGTCTTCGCACAGAGTAGCGATGTGAGAGAGTTGAAAGTGGAAGGGGGGGGGCGGGGCGGGGGAGCAGGGCCGGGGGTGTGGGGGGGGGGGGGGGGGGGGTAAACATGCAGGGCCAGCGCTCTCAGAAGATGGTAAAAGATAAGGTTTTTTAAAATTATTTTATTATTTTTTTTATACGGACGCTTGTTTTTTCGGCCTTCCCTTGATGCGCTGGTGTGGAGTACAGGCCGCGAGGGTTCGGCGGGTTTGGCGTTTGGTGCGTTTGAAGTGCGTTCTGGGTGGTCTGGTTTGGGTGACACTGAGGCGCTGTTGGATCTCTTTGTCTGCAGTTTACGGAGGTGAGGGGGTCACCGGTTAGAGGACTTGATCTTCTCTCAGTCACCACTTTCTCTTTCTCTCGCTCTGTATCTCTCTCTCTCTCGCTCGCTTTCACTTGCTCTCGCCCTCACTCTCTTTCACTCGCTTGTTCATACATTCACTCGCTCTCTGTTATTCTTTCTTTCTCCCTCTCTTTCCCCTTCTCACTTTCCCTCCCTTGACCTTAACCTTAAACAGACCTGGGTCAAATACGGATTTTGTTTTGGATTAAAATACTTTTCTGTGCTCTGTTGATCTTGCCTGGTGTAATTGAGCCAGCCAATATCAGAAGGCGGGCTTTGCACTTTTCGAGGGTATTTCGTTGGTTCCAATACACCAGACCAGATCAGTAAAGTGTAGAAAAGTATTTGCATCCAAAACAAATATGTGTTTGATCCAGGTCTGACCTTAAACAATGGCCCTTTCAATATATTCATGCTTATTTGAATATTTTTCAGTTGTGACGTTACCTCTTGTACGTCTTTCCTCCACTTTGTAATTGTGTTGCTTTGTTCTTTCATTCTTACATTTAACTAGTAAATTCCTGCACTCCCAGCATGCTTTGCAGTTGCACCCCTGAGGGCACAGAGACATATTGTTTTCAGTGCGATGAATTAAAGCTCTCAGCTGTCACTCGGGTCAAAGGTCACGGAAGACGTGTTATTCACTAACCCCGCCGCCTCCCCCCTGCCCCACCCCCTTTTTCCACTTCTTCCACTTTGAGTTCATCTCTTGGATCGCAATCCAGCTGAAAAAAATCCTCAGTCCCACATGTGCATCTTCATATTTATATTGTACAGTATTTCTTTACATGCTCATGTTCATTATTCAAGGCAACTCAGTGCATTGCTAATATTTTCTTAAACTGTTCGTCCAGCTGAACAGGCACTGAAAGCATAGAGGTTGAGCAGTATTGCTCAAGGCCAAAACCGCAGTGCCTCACTTGGGATTTGAACCTGCAGTCCTTTTCTTGTTTTTTTCTTTTTTTGTTTGTTTCAAAGGACAGTTCGCCCTCCACCTATTTTTAGCTTTTGACGAAGCTTTTAGCTTTTTCTTATGCATGTGCGAACTGTGGAGAGGGGTGGGTTCAAAATAACGTCATTGTGAGAAATAGAAATTGAACTTTAACAAAGAGGAAGAGTCTGAATTAGTCTTATAAAACTGACTGACATGTTGGTCACCAGTTGGCACTCTGAGCCGACCAGAGGAGGATGGGTTTCCCCCTTGAGCCTGGTTCCTTCCAAGGTTTCTCCCCATCTGCCACAGGGACCTTTTCCTTGTCACTGTTGCCTTAGGCTTGCCCTGTGGGGGTTTAGGCCAGGGTTGTCTGTAAAGCGTATTGTGACAACTGCTGTAAAATACGCTATACAAATAAAATTTGATTGATTGATTGATTGAACTTCCTCCGCGGCTGTTGTGTTGTTTGGAGTTTGTTGTTTGTTTTTCTGAAATACTTTGATGTTATTGTCCTTGTGGTAAATTTATTCATTCAGTTTGTCCTAAAAACCCATGTGACTACCTGCTGTCTCTGGTTCAGTATGTGCCCAAACCCCCCCCATGGAGTGTGAATATGTCACTTCCTGTTTGTGAGAGCAGTAGTGTTTTATGATAATAATTTTTTTTTTTTTAAATCCACCAGCATGCCTTGGACTAAAATTGATAGTGACTCTGAAATTGAGATTGATTTGTGTGAGAAGTGTGTAGAGAGAGCCAGGAAAAGAGCAGCCATTAGTGTTTTTCAAAGATTTTTTTTTCTTTTTTTCCTTTTCTTTCTTCCCCCCCCCCCCCCTCCCCTCTTGGAGGGAAAAATGAGCTCAGCTATTGTTTCCTTACTCAAAATTAATTTTGGAAAATTGCCCCGGCGCGGTTTGGAGGCGGCCCAAGTGGAACGTGTTATGAGTCGCTGCGGAGGGAGAGCTGGTGTGGAGTCATCAGGTTCGCCGCTCGAACTCCGCGAGGCCGTCGTGTCTCCCGTTCTCAGGAATCTGATTACAGCCTTCTGCGTTCTGTGAAGGCCGTTCCAAGGGCGTGAACGTGTGGAAACAAATTAGCCTGTGTGTTAGCGTACGTATGTAGCGTACAACTGGGCGTAAACGTGGAAACAAATTAGCCTGTGTGTTAGCGTACGTACGTAGCCTACAACCGGGCGTGAACGTGTGGAAACAAATTAGCCTCTGTGTTAGCGTACGTATGTAGCGTACAACTGGGCGTGAACGTGTGGAAACAAATTAGCCTCTGGGTTAGCGTACGTACGTAGCCTACAACTGGGCGTAAACGTGGAAAAAAATTAGCCTGTGTGTTAGCGTACGTACGTAGCCTACAACCGGGCGTGAACGTGTGGAAACAAATTAGCCTGTGTGTTAGCGTACGTACGTAGCCTACAACCGGGCGTGAACGTGTGGAAACAAATTAGCATCTGTGTTAGCGTACGTACGTAGCCTACAACCGGGCGTGAACGTGTGGAAACAAATTAGCCTGCGTGTTAGCGTACGTACGTAGCCTACAACCGGGCGTGAACGTGTGGAAACAAATTAGCCTCTGTGTTAGCGTACGTACGTAGCCTACAACCGGGCGTGAACGTGTGGAAACAAATTAGCCTGTGTGTTAGCGTACGTACGTAGCCTACAACCGGGCGTGAACGTGTGGAAACAAATTAGCCTTTGTGTTAGCGTACGTATGTAGCCTACAACCGGGCAGAAACATGTGGAAACAAATTAGCCTGTGTGTTAGCGTACGTACGTAGCCTACAACCGGGCGTGAACGTGTGGAAACAAATTAGCCTCTGGGTTAGCGTACGTATGTAGCCTACAACCGGGCGTAAACGTGTAGAAACAAATTAGCCTCTGGGTTAGCGTACGTATGTAGCCTACAACCGGGCGTGAATGTGTGGAAACAAATTAGCCTCTGTGTTAGCGTACGTATGTAGCCTACAACCGGGCCTGTCCTAAAGGTAACACTGGCAGATTCATTAAATTACAGTACATTACATTGCAGGCAATTAGCAGACGCTCTTATCCACAGCAAATCGCACAACTTTTATGTAGCATTTACACTGCATCAGTTTGTACAGCTGGATGTATACCGAAGCAATGCAGGTTAAGCACCATGCTCAAGGGCAAATGAACCTGTGACCTTCAGGTTGCAAGGCTATGGACAACTTGTGTCCGTAGACATGAACCCTGTATATTTTGTAAGTATGTTACCTCAGCATGTTGTCTCACAGAGTTAAAGTCGCCCAGCGTCTCAGTGACAGGCCGACGTCCCGACATGTTTGGTGCACGATGACAGATCTCCGACTTGTTTTCCTGCAATTCTGATCTTGCTTACTTTTCGCAGTTGAAGAAATAACCCCCCTCTTTTTCCTGTTCTTTGATCCCAGCTTTCATTAGTTAAATCTTTTTTTTTTGCTGTTGTTGTTGTTGTTGCTTTCATGAATAAAAGAAATTCATGATTTCTCAATACCCTGGCTTTGAATGTGGAAATATGGACTCACATACATGCAAATAAACTTTGACTCTCAGTGCATCTTAAGTACATTTCATTTTGAATTCATATAAAATCTGTTCACGTTGAATTATTAAAACAACGCTACAAATTAATGCTGTACACCCTCCTGTGTGACTTTCTTTAACTTGCTGCCAGAGAATATCCCATTGCATCCACTGGATTTCCCAGCATGCTTTGTGCCAGACAAGAATGGTTACCGTTTACCAGAATGAGCAGGCAGTGGACAGTTCGACTTAAATAGAGGCATGTACTCATTACATTACATTACATTTATTTAGAAAACGCTTTTCTCCAAAGCGACGTACAAAAGTGCATTTCATGGTCATGGACAACTACAAAACACTCCCCCCCCCCCCCCCTTTTTTTTCAGGGTAGGGGGCCGCTGTTACTCAGGGCCAGTTGGAAAGGGGGGGGGGGCATGCGGAAGACATTAAGGGGGTGGGAGAGAGTAGCAATTGACGATTTTCATGAAAGCGAAATCAATTTTCTCCCCTACAAAAAGGTAAACACATCGATACTTTAAATAGTAATGTTTGTGGGAGGCTGACGGGGAGGGCAGGGGATGGGGGGGGGGGGGCTGGGATGGCGGGGGCGGGGGCTTGGGAGGCGGAAGGTCATAGTCCTCCAGATGGGGTTTTTTTTATAGTGCTGATAAAACCCACAGATTTGTTTGTTTTCTGGAGAAAGGCTTTAGAACGGGCTGTCACAACAGCGCTATTGATTTTCTGCGCTCCGCTGATATGCTCTGTGAGCTCGGCGGCGCGGCCTCCTCTAAAAGCTTTCGATTGGCTCGGAGGCCGCCGCGCGACCAGCGAGCGAGCGAGCGAGAGAGAGAGCGAGTCCGGAACGATCTGGAACGGGCGGACCCACGGCAGGTTTCATTTGAGATTACAGCCACTGGGTTTTTTTTTTTTTTAAAAGAAAGTAAAATAAAAAAAAAAAGAGTTTTGCGCTTCGATAATGGAGGGGTTCGATAAGCACGGCGCGGAGACTGAGAACCGCCGTCTGCTGTTACCACGGCGAGCTTAAATCTGACGCACTGCAGTGTGACGCCAGAGATGACAGTTGGGCGACAGTTGCTTTTTGAACGCCAGACTGACAGTTGCAGTTGCAGTTGCAGGAAACAAAGGAAAGCTTCCGGTGTTAATTCAGCTCTAACAGAGTACATACGAGTCCGCCTGGGAACACTGAACATCAGTGCATTCATGTGGTGTCAGAGGAGGGGGTGGGCTACCTGTAAGACCCTTCACTCGAAGTCTCTTAAATTTATTTTGGTTGGGGGGGAGGCACGAGGGGTGTGCGTTACCAGGGGGACAACGGGGGGGGGGGGTTGCGTGATCGGCAGATCTGTCAGCAGTTTATTCTGTTAATTCTGCTTAAAAAGCGCTGTGCTGTCACTGAGATGAGGCGTGTGGCCGTGGACGCAGACCCAGACTGACACCCTGAGCGATTTTAAACGCAAGCGTTTAGTGCGGACGCGGTCCGTTCCGTCTCACCTGCGTGCGACCCGGGTGAAAGGTGAGGACCGGAGTGCGCAGCCTCTGGGAACACCGGCGTGCGCCACGGGGTGTAATTCGTAGAAATTCAGGCGCCGGGTGCAGCGCCATCTTTGTAAAAACGCGTGCCAAGATTGTTGAGTGCCAAGATATAATACTCTAGGAACTCGCGCTCCGGCGTGGGATTCCGGAGCGGGCGCATGCCAGCGGCTCATGCCACCCGACCCTCGGGGCGGGGAGTTCGTAAGACGCGGCGGTTGAGATGGTGTTTAGCGGGCTTTCGAGGGATTAGCTTTTATTTTTCGAAGGATTTTAACCGTCTTCCCGAGCGAGAGAGTTCCCTCGTCGACCTTCGTTTTTTTTTGAAAGAGGGCAACGGGTGCAGCCCGGGACGTCGCTTTAAGAAGCTCGGGGGGGGGGGGGGTAGAGTCGTGCCGAAACGGTACAACGTCACCTCTGCTCAGCCCAGCTCGTTTTAGACCTGGTTCTGTTACTGGCTCCTGGTCTCATTTTCCGTGGGACTCATTCAAATACGACCCAGCAAGCAAAGAACCTTATCGGACCGCCGTCGGTGCCAGCTGTCCGTCCGCCAACATTTCCACACAATGGTGGTACCCCAAAGGGTTCTTCGGCTTGTCTCCATAGGGGAACCCTTTCTAGTTCTTTATGGAACCCTCTATGGTGGGTGTGAAAAGTGGGAAAGCTCCCAGAACTAACCTTTGTTTCCTGAGAAGAACCCTTGAGCTAGATAGGGGTTCCGCCATTGGAGACACTGGGGAACCTTTTGGAACCCTTCTCTTCTGAGAGCAAGGAGCAATTCCCCCGTCTGTTTTTCGGTTTTTTTTAACGGCCGGTCCTCGTCGTGATTTGCGTCAGCAGCATCTTGGAAACGAAAAGCAGGTAGAGGCTTGAGGTTCTGAACACAGACACGCAGGCCTGTCCAGTATTTAAATCTGAATGGGTGGCAACGCATGCTGTGAACAGTCCTTTCAGGAGAGCCGTGTCGCTCCTTCAGAAGCGGTGCATAGCGCCTGCGTGAGTGCTACGTAAACATTTATGGATGCTTATGTCAGTGACCAGAAAAGGTCGAATGGTGTGCTGTGCTACAGCAGATCCATTCCCGTGGCGTTCCCTAGCGACATGCACCGTGTGTTCACGCCTGTTGCTTTGTGTGTTTAAACCCGAAAGGACTCCTGCATTTCAAAAGGTAGTTTCTATTATTATTATTATTGCGTTTTTTTTTTTTTTAAAGCCTTTATAGCGTTATGAGCTACATCATTTCTGAACGCTTTCTGCTGTGTATTTTTCTGTTTCTGTGTTTTCAAGTTGAAGGTGGACAAGAAACAGCTTGTGGTATTTATGTTTTAGAGGAGGGGGGCAGGGGGGGGCGTGTAGATTTCTGACGGCTGGCTCCTGGCTGAACTGCACCGCTGGTGACCCTTAAACGCTGAGGGCTAATTGGTCATGTGACCCCCGATGGACAGATGTCCGCCCCGCTCTGTCTCCCCTCCGGCTACGGGGGCTGTTGAGACCCGCATAACGGCCTTTTTTTCAAATTCCCCACGTTTTTTAACCCCCGCTTTTCAGGGTGAATAAACACAGAAACCTCAGTTTAGCGGCTTCTTGATGAAAATATGGCTGGTATTTTTTTTTTTTTTAATTTTAAACCAAAAATGGAAAAACATCTGTTGAGGGTTCTGGGGCTTTTCCGTGAAGACCCATGTAACAACTTTTTCAAATTCCTCACATTTTTAACCCCTGCTTTCTGGGTGAATAAACCCAGATACTTCAACCGAGTGGTTTATCGTTTAGAATATGAATGGTATTTTATTTTTTTTTAAACCAAAAATTTTAAAAATGTCTGTTGAGGATTCTGGGTTTTTTTTTATTTTTTATTTTTTAAGTTTTTTTGATGTGTGCTTCATCTAACTCGATTTTAAAATGGCATTCCGTTTCCCTCGGCAACCGCCTTTTCCCAAGCCGAATCCCCATTGGTGCAGGATAGCGGAATGTTTGAACTGTAGCGGAAACGGCTGTGCAGCTATCCCAGAATTCAATAGCAGATGCCCTTGTGACCTGTTCTGCGTCTTGAGCCCTGCTGTTTATCAGTTTTGTGAAAAGCATCTCTTGCTGTGTGCAGTTTCTTTCTGTCACGTTGACAAGTCTCCAGGTCTGATTGTTTTGCGGTAACTAGACACGCGGATTTGCACGGTGTGTGATTTTGTGCATTTAAATAATCAGATAAAAAATTTGTGATTTGTGATGCACCAAAGCCGGTGAGACTCAGTGAGGTGCTTGGGTAGACTGCTCTGTTGTCTTTTATTTGGGACGTCCTGCAGTACTTTTTACTGCCAGACTGTCTGCAGGGGCAAGCACCCCATTGGTCGAGCTCTGAGACTTGGGTTGTGAAGAGAGCGCTCCTTTAAAAAAAGCCATAAAACAATAAAGAGGGCTTCTCCCCTGTGTCTTTTATATGGTGATGGGAGGGTATAGTTTCACAAGCCCCCATAGAGAGAGAGAGACACTACAACGAGCGGTCAGTCACTGAGCCAATAAAATGCTTTTTCTCCCCGGAGAAAACAACAGTGATTGGTTGAAATCGATGAGTCACTTGAAAGCATATGGCCACATATGGCTGTGTGCAGCCATATGCCATTGCTTCCACTAACCCAGTGACGTCTCTGTGCATTTCTCCTCGTTCATGTAAGAGTACGTTGCAATCGCTTGGCAGCTGCTGTTTCTCTCTGTAGAGCAGCTTGCATTGTGGGAAAGCACAGGGGCATTGACCTCAGCCATGTGTGAGTGAGTGACGCAGCGTCTGGCTAGCAACGCTCCCGGAACAGCGACGAGTGTACGCGCTACGCTGCTGAAGTTCCGAGCGTTGGTAACCATGGCAACACGGAAGAACCACAACACGATTTTAAAATGCCCGCAGTAGCGTGGGAGATGCGACCGACACCCGAGCTATCGGTCAATTAATCGTGTTTAAAAGCCCCCATGCCCACCCGCCCCACCCCACCCCCCCCTTACCCACAAAGTGTTCCTAACCAGAACGATAACCAGAAAAAAAAAACCTTTTTGTACGGGCTGTGCTGTTTACATTGCAGCATTACGTTGATGGGGAAGACCCTCTTATCCATAGAGACTCACCTTGTGAGACAAGATAAGTGCATTCAGCTGAGTTATATACTACAGTATCAGTGACCTGACTGTCAGAACCCCCCCCCCAGCGAGCGTGCGAGAGACATCGGTAAAGCGCTAATGGAGGTTAGCCATGCCAGCCTAGACCTGCGGCGCAGTCATAAATACGTACAGTAGCATTAAAGATGCTTCCCAACACCCCAACAGTCACTGACGTAGTCCTGCTAAAGTGTCTGTGTCTGTCTGTCTCCACCCCCAGTGAGTACTGATTACTGGAGAGATAACCGGGGGGGGGGGATATGTTTTTTTTTCCCCCGGAAATAACGTCTCTGCGCCTCTCTGTCTTCCAGGCAGAGAAGAAGGCGCAACTGGTTGCCGTGATGAACGCGATGGAGGATAACATGGGGGCGGAGCCTCAGAAAGAGGAACAGGAAGTGGTCACCAGCCCCCCGCCCCCTCCCCCTCCCCCCCAGCAGCAGGCCACAGACCCCGCCTCGCCGACCGTGGCCACCACCCCGGATCCGATCCCCGTCGTCAGCGGCGACAAGGCCACTCCCAAGTCCTCCGACATGGAGCCCGAGTATGAGGTAAAATTCCGCCGCTCTCCTGTAGTACTGTGTGCCCTGTAGGGTGTAAAGTAGTCACTGGCTCTTCTGTAGTACTGTGTGCCCTGTAGGGTGTAAAGTAGTCACTGGCTCTTCTGTAGTACTGTGTGTGGACTATGAGGGTGTAAAATAGTCACTGGCTCTCCTGTAGTACTGTGTGTGGACTATGAGGGTGTAAAATAGTCACTGGCTCTCCTGTAGTACTGTGTGTGGACTATGAGGGTGTAAAATAGTCACTGGCTCTCCTGTAGTACTGTGTGTGGAATATGAGGGTGTAAAATAGTCACTGGCTCTCCTGTAGTACTGTGTGTGGACTATGAGGGTGTAAAATAGTCACTGGTTCTCCTGTTGTACTGTGTGCCTTGTAGGGTGTAAAGTAGTCACTGGCTCTCCTGTTGTACTGTGTGCCCTGTAGGGTGTAAAGTAGTCACTGGCTCTCCTGTTGTACTGTGTGCCCTGTAGGGTGTAAAGTAGTCACTGGCTCTCCTGTTGTACTGTGTGCCCTGTAGGGTGTAAAGTAGTCACTGGCTCTCCTGTTGTACTGTGTGCCCTGTAGGGTGTAAAGTAGTCACTGGCTCTCCTGTTGTACTGTGTGCCCTGTAGGGTGTAAAGTAGTCACTGGCTCTCCTGTTGTACTGTGTGCCCTGTAGGGTGTAAAGTAGTCACTGGCTCTTCTGTAGTACTGTGTGTGGACTATGAGGGTGTAAAATAGTCACTGGCTCTCCTGTAGTACTGTGTGTGGACTATGAGGGTGTAAAATAGTCACTGCCTCTCCTACAGTACTTTGTGTGACCTGGAGGGTGTAAAATATTTAGCTAGCATTGGGCCACACCTAGCATGTTCAGTGCAATCTGGAACTTCTGGTTTGGCTTCATTAAAGCTTGCAATTCCTGCGATGTCAGTGTTTGTCGAAAAACAAACAATAAAATCAATGGCGCGTGATCAGGCAGTGGAGAATACGCCTTGGCATCTCCCGGAGGCCAGGCGCCTAAGTGAGTGTTTACTTTGTCGTTAAAAGGATAAATTGACGGCGGGGGTGGTCAGTCGTTCTGAGGTCTGTAACGAGGAGACGTTTAAGAGCTGCGTTGCCGTGGCGATCGGCTGGAGAAAGAGCCGCTAATGGAAGCTCGCGCCGCGGCGCGGTTTTCTCTCGTCTACGGTTTTTAACGACGTGGGCGCGTCCTAAAGAACCTCGGCACTGTTCCGTTCTCTCTCTCCGCTCGCAGGACGGGCGTGGCTTCGGGATCGGGGAGCTGGTCTGGGGCAAGCTGCGGGGGTTCTCCTGGTGGCCCGGGCGCATCGTCTCCTGGTGGATGACGGGGCGGAGCCGGGCGGCGGAGGGCACCCGCTGGGTCATGTGGTTCGGCGACGGGAAGTTCTCCGTGGTGAGTCCGGTTTGGTGCCCCCCCCCCCCCCCCCCCCCCCCCGCCAGGTGTGAGAGGCGCACCTGTCTGCCGCACTTCACTGCCCCCCTCCTCCACACTTAACCATCCCACCCCCTCCTCCCCCCACCTGCACTTCACCACCGCCACCCCCCACCCCCCCTCCCAAAACACACTTCACCTAAGACTGGGGATCTACGCCCTACAACCCATTTTTGCTGGTAAATTGATCTGATATGTTAAAAGATCACCAACAAAAGCACCAATTAAAACCATACGGGTCTTCTAGCTATCCATCTCCCCTGGTGGAAGAATCTGCTGAGTGATGCGTTTTGCATCACCAAGGTAACCACACACACACAGCCAGTGCTGAGTCATAGAGGTGTGCTTGGACTTGGCAAGGAATTGTCAAGGCAAACACAGTTTAGTTCAAGTTCAAATCTGCTTTATTGGCCCAAGGAAGTACACATTCATGCTGCCAAAACCGATAAAAAACGAAGATCTAACAACCTCTTCACTCTCTCCTTCCCTCTCATTTTATCTGCCTCCTAGTGTTTCACACACATTCACAATGTCCCCCAATCTCTCTCTCTCTCTCTCTCTCTCTCTCTCTCACTCTCACTCTGCCTGTTTGTTCTGTTCCAATCTGTTCCTTGACCTGAGCGTGTTTGCGATGTTGCGAGTGTAAACACGGTAACACGTGAGCCGGGGGGGTCCTATCACGGCTCGGAGACCCGGGCGAGGGGACGGACGCTGGGGGGGGGCGGACGGAAGCACACCTGAAGCATGATGCGTGAGCTGCGCAGATCACAGGGGCTGAGGTCGGTGTAGGTGCTGATCTGTGGAGCGTCAGAGAAAACACAGGCGACTTCATCGGGAGTGTGGCTTATTGTCGCCATTCAGAAGGACTGATTGCTGGCGCACTACAGCTGTTACTTAACTGCCTGAGTTTGCGTGAGGCAGATTGAACTCAGTCCAGTTCCTATAGGTTGTAGTGGCATTTTAACCCCGTAGCAGTACTTTTATATATTAGTAATAATAATGAAGTGTTTTTTCAAAGAGCTCTTTGACCGTCAGAATTAGTTTCATTAATACCATTGTAATAATGTTGTAATAACACTGTAATAACCATGTAATAAACGGGGGACTATGTAGCTGATAGATGAACATACGCCAACCTGTGTTTATAGCCGTGGATATTGGGATATCAAGCTCCGTGTTCTGAGAGCTAATGTGAATGAATCGTCTGAAGATTTTTTTGGTTGAAATGAAAACCTATAGGGTGGTAGATCTCCAGGATCAGGGTTGGGAATAGCTGTTATACAGAGTGGGTGGGAACTGGGGATTTTTGGGTTAGAATATGGGAAAGTCACACAGTACAGTCCCTGACTACCTGCTCCCCCCCCTTTCTCAACAGGTCTGTGTGGAGAAATTGATGCCTTTGAGTTCCTTTTCCAACGCCTTTCACCAGCCAACCTATAACAAGCAGCCCATGTACAAGAAAGCAATCTACGAAGTGCTACAGGTGAGTGAGTGTGTGTGTATGTGTATAAGTGTGTGTGTTAGTGTGTGTATATAAGTGTGTATGTGTGTGCATGTGTGTGCATAAGTGTGCCTGTGTGTATGTGTATAAGTGTGTGTGTTAGTGTGTGTGTATAAGTGTGCCTGTGTGTATGTATATAAGTGTGTGTGTTAGTGTGTGTATGTGTATAAGTGTGTGTGTTAGTGTGTGTATGTGTGTGCGTGTGTGTATATAAGTGTGCCTGTGTGTATGTATATAAGTGTGTGTGTTAGTGTGTGTATGTGTATAAGTGTGTGTGTTAGTGTGTGTATATAAGTGTGTGCGCTCTGTATCTGACGGTCCTCTCCTCCTGCAGGTGGCCAGTTCCCGGGCGGGGAAGCTGTTCCCGTCCTGCCCTGACACTGATGATACTGACACTTCCAAATCCGTGGACCTGCAGAACAAGCAGATGATTGAATGGGCCATGAGCGGCTTCCAGCCGACCGGGCCCAAAGGACTGGAACCGCCCGAGGGTAGGGCGCTATACACACCCACACACACCCACACACACACATACACACACCCATACACACACACACACGCACACACACACGCACACACACACACACCCATACACACCCATACACACCCATACACACCCATACACACACACACACACACATGCACACACACACACACACACACCCATACACACACGCACACACACACGCACACACACACACACCCATACACACCCATACACACCCATACACACACACACACACACCCATACACATACACACACACACACACACACACCCACACACACAAACACACACACACACTCACACACACACACACACCCCACACACACATGCACACACACACACACACACACACACACACACCCATACACATACACACACACACACACACCCACACACACACACACCCATACACATACACACACACACCCACACACACGCACACACACACACATACACGCACACACACACACACACCCACACACACACACATACACCACACACATACACCACACACATCCACACATACACGCACACACACGCACGCACGCACACACACACACATACGCACGCACGCACACACACACACACGCACACACACACACACGCACACACGCACACACACACACACACACACACTCACTCCTCACTAGATGACAGAAATGGAAAAGCGAAATTTGGCATGAAATCCAAAGGCAGCCTTGTTGCTTTTTAACACGGTTTTAACAGGATTTCCAGCCCTGCTTTACATGCAGTGTCTGCAGTAGTCTATCTGGCAGATGTGAGGTGTTGTGTGTGAGGTGTTCTGGCAGCGTTACCCTCCGTACAGAGCTCCTCTCGTGCGCAGGTAAAGCTCTCTCTGAACTGGTGAAGGAGCTGCCTCTGGCTGTCTCCCAAACCGGAGAAGAGCAGAACCTTAGGGCTGAACCCCGGACTCCACCTGCGCTGTCCCAACAGAGGCCACACCTGCGCTGTCCCAACAGAGGCCACACCTGCGCTGTCCTAACAGAGGCCACACCTGCGCTGTCCTAACAGAGGCCACACCTGCGCTGTCCTAACAGAGGCCACACCTGCGCTGTCCCAACAGAGGCCACACCTGCGCTGTCCTAACAGAGGCCACACCTGCGCTGTCCCAACAGAGGCCACACCTGCGCTGTCCTAACAGTGGCCACACCTGCGATGTCCTAACAGAGGCCACACCTGCGCTGTCCTAACAGAGGCCACACCTGCGCTGTCCCAACAGAGGCCACACCTGCGCTGTCCCAACAGAGGCCACACCTGCGCTGTCCTAACAGAGGCCACACCTGCGCTGTCCTAACAGAGGCCACACCTGCGCTGTCCTAGCAGAGGCCACACCTGCGCTGTCCTAACAGAGGCCACACCTGCGCTGTCCTAACAGAGGCCACACCTGCGCTGTCCCAACAGAGGCCACACCTGCACTGTCTTTAGACAGCATCGCGCTGAACAGAGAGAGGCTGCACCTGCCAGCTCTCTGTCGACACTCTCACCAGCGATTTTGTCTTTTTTTCCTCCCAAATCGGAGAAAAGGTCGGCCCGGTTGGACAGATGCAGGTGTTTCATGCTGTAGTCTCTAACAGCTGCTCGCAGGTCTACAGAAACCAGCTTTTTAAATTAAATCCTTCCTGTTTCAGGACCCGCAATGATGATGTGTTACTAAATGATGTGCTGCGGCAATGTCTGATCCTTTCTCTCTCTCTCTCTCTCTCTCTCTCCTTCTCTCTCCCTCTCGTTCTCTCTCTCTCTGTCTCTCTCTTTCTCTCTCTCTCCCACTCTCCCCCCACTCTCTCCCTCTTTTTCTCTCTCTTTCTCTCTCTCTTTCTCTCTCTCTCCCACTCTCCCCCCACTCTCTCTCTCTCCTTCTCTCTCTCTCTCCATCTCCATCAGAGGAGCGCAATCCTTATAAGGAGGTTTACCCAGAGATGTGGGTGGAGCCGGAGGCGGCAGCTTACACCGCTCCCCCGCCCGCTAAGAAACCCCGCAAAAGCACAGCCGAGAAGCCCAAGATCAAGGAGATCATCGACGAGGGGACTCGAGGTACAGCACAATCGCAGTGGTTCACACGGGACTCAAACCTGCAACCTCCCGGGTTAGAAACCCCGGTTCCTGGGGGCTGTCTCGTGGCGCAGCCTGTAGAGCACTGTCCACGTGCTCGTTACGAGCCGCGGCGTCGGCGGTTCGAGTCTGACCGCGCGACCCTTTGTCGCACGTCTCTCCTTCTCTCTTCCCCTGTTCTTCCTGTCTCTCTACACTGTCCTGTCCAATAAAGCTGAAAAGCCCAAAAAAAAAAATTTTAATATATATAGCGCCCCGCTGTCTTCTGTTAGCCATTCGGTACATTCACTGACTTTTTTTCACCTTTGACCCTGTCGTGTATGTGTTTGTTTTAATTTCAGAGAGACTGGTGTATGAAGTGAGACAGAAATGCAGAAACATTGAAGGTATGTGTCAGGCAGGAAGTTCCGAGGCTCACTTCCTGTCTCCTTCCTGTTCAGAGTGAGCGCCTTGTTTCCACTCGCGGTGTGTTTGATGTTGTCCGGCGCTGTGTCTGGTGTCTGCTGCTGCTTCAGAGAACACAGTGTCAGCGTAAACACGATAAGCTGCTCAAAAAGGGTGGTTCACACACACACACACACACACACACTGACACTCACAGCACATATATCATTTACATTTATATTTAGACATTTAGAACAGACTTGCATATCTAGAGCGACTAACAAAATTCTTACATGAAGGATGTGTTCTGTATGAATTTAATTTTGAAGATAAGGCTAAACTCCTGTACTGCATGAAGCTGTTATACTGAACCCAGATCAGCTGATCAGTGAGCAGCAGTGATACTGAACGCTGATCCACAGATCAGTAAGGAACAGTGATGACTGTACCCAGATCAGCCGATCAGAGAGGAGCAGTCATCACTGTACCCAGATCAGTTTGGAGCAGTGACACTGTACCCAGATCAGGTGATCAGTGAGCAGCAGTGATACTGAACCCAGATCAGTGAGCAGTAGTCACACTGTACCCAGATCCACAGATCAGTAAGGAGCAGTGATGACTGTACCCAGATCAGCCGATCAGAGAGGAGCAGTCATCACTGTACCCAGATCAGTTTGGAGCAGTGACACTGTACCCAGATCAGGTGATCAGTGAGCAGCAGTGATACTGAACCCAGATCAGTGAGCAGCAGTTACACTGTACCCAGATCCACAGATCAGTTTGGAGTAGTCATCACTGTACCCAGATCAGTGTGAGTGTACTGATGCGGGGCTGTGCTCTCTCCGCAGATATCTGTATTTCCTGTGGAAGTCTGAACGTGTCCCTGGAGCACCCCCTCTTCACTGGGGGCATGTGCCAAAGCTGCAAGGTAAGAGGAGACCCCCCAGGGCCTGGACGAACTGCCACGGGCCCTTACACTATTCTATACTACCATACTATACACCACTATACTCTACTCTGTACTACCATATACTACTATACACCACTTTACACTACTATACAAATATCATGTACTAAGGGCGACATAGCTCAGGAGGTAAGACCGATTGTCTGGCAGTCGGAGGGTTGCCGGTTCAAACCCCGCCCTGGGCATGTTGAAGTGTCCTTGAGCAAGACACCTAACTCCTAACTGCTCTGGCGAATGAGAGGCATCAATTGTAAAGCGCTTTGGATAAAAGCGCTATATAAATGCAGTCCATTTACCAGTCCATTTACTAATGTACACCACTATACACAATACACATCTATACACTCCATACTCTTCACTCCCGTAAGTTAGTCACTCATAACCGAAACCCCTGAGCTCCTCCGCTCTCGGGCCTGAATTCCGGCCTGTGACGGTTCCCGTGCGAGCCGGCCATCGCTCCATCGCATTCGATCGCGGCGCGGCGCGTGTGGCACGTGTGTGTGCGTGCGTGCGTGTGACGGCCTGGGGCCTCTGTCTCCTCCCGCAGAACTGTTTCCTGGAGTGTGCGTATCAGTACGACGACGACGGCTACCAGTCCTACTGCACAATCTGCTGCGGGGGCCGCGAGGTGCTCATGTGTGGCAACAACAACTGTTGTCGGTAAGAACTCCTCTTTTTTTTAAAAAAAAAGGGTGGGGCTGGGGGTCACGAAAAGAGGTCCCGACATGACTTCACTTGCGTCATTCTAAAGCAGTGGTAACCGACCGTTTTCCTGGACATCTGGCATCGTGTAGGTTGTCATGTCAACCCTAATTTGGCACACCTGATTCTGCTATAAATAGCACATGTCGAGCTGTTGAATGAGGTGTGGCTTTGTTAGGGTCGAGGTGAAAACCTACAGGACGGTAGATCTCTAGCTGTTGAATGAGGTGTGCTTTGTTAGGGTCGGAGTGAAAACCTACAGGATGGTAGATCTCTAGCTGTTGAATGAGGTGAGCTTTGTTAGGGTCGGAGTGAAAACCTACAGGATGGTAGATCTCTAGCTGTTGAATGAGGTGTGCTTTGTTAGGGTCGAGGTGAAAACCTACAGGACGGTAGATCTCTAGCTGTTGAATGAGGTGTGCTTTGTTAGGGTCAAGGTGAAAACCTACAGGATGGTAGATCTCTAGCTGTTGAATGAGGTGTGGCTTTGTTAGGGTCGAGGTGAAAACCTACAGGATGGTAGATCTCTAGCTGTTGAATGAGGTGTGCTTTGTTAGGGTCGGAGTGAAAACCTACAGGATGGTAGATCTCTAGCTGTTGAATGAGGTGTGGCTTTGTTAGGGTCAGAATGAAAACCTACAGGACTGTATTTGGTTACCACTGATCTAAAGAGTATGTGTGCGCTGGTTTACTTTCCATCACATTACTGATGTTTGGCAGAAGATTAGCATAACTTTTGATTTTTGATTTTTTAGATTTAGATTTATTCATCTAGATGTATACTGAAGCTATTCAGGTCCGAGTGGCTTGCTCAGGGGTCCTACCTGGGAATTCGAACCTGCGACCTCTAGGTTGCCCGGTCCCCTAACGGTCGCTCCACCCCCTGCCAGGTGCTTCTGTGTGGAGTGTGTAGACCTCCTGGTGGGGCCAGGAGCGGCCCAGGCGGCCATCAAGGAGGACCCGTGGAACTGTTACATGTGCGGCAACAAGAGCCTCTACGGCCTGCTCCGGCGCCGCGATGACTGGCCCTCCCGTCTGCAACACTTCTTCGCCAACAACCACGACCAGGACTTTGTGAGTACCGACTCTGTCTACGGTCCTCCTGTGACCAACCACGACCAGGACTTTGTGAGTATCTCACTCTGTGTACGGTCCTACTGTGACCAACCACGACCAGGACTTTGTGAGTACCTCACTCTGTGTACGGTCCTACTGTGACCAAACACGACCAGGACTTTGTGAGTACCGACTCTGTGTACGGTCCTACTGTGACCAACCACGACCAGGACTTTGTGAGTACCGACTCTGTGTACGGTCCTACTGTGACCAACCACGACCAGGACTTTGTGAGTACCTCACTCTGTGTACGGTCCTACTGTGACCAAACACGACCAGGACTTTGTGAGTACCGACTCTGTGTACGGTCCTACTGTGACCAACCACTACCAGGACTTTGTGAGTACCTCACTCTGTGTACGGTCCTACTGTGACCAACCACTACCAGGACTTTGTGAGTACCTCACTCTGTGTACGGTCCTACCACGGCCAGGACTCTGTGTACGGTCCTACTGTGACCAAACACGACCAGGACTTTGTGAGTACCGACTCTGTGTACGGTCCTACTGTGACCAACCACGACCAGGACTTTGTGAGTACCTCACTCTGTGTACGGTCCTACTGTGACCAACCACGACCAGGACTTTGTGAGTATCTCACTCTGTGTAAGGTCCTACTGTGACCAACCACGACCAGGACTTTGTGAGTATCAACTCTGTGTACGGTCCTACTGTGACCAACCACGACCAGGACTTTGTGAGTATCTCACTCTGTGTACGGTCCTACCACGACCAGGACTTTGTGAGTACCTCACTCTGTGTACGGTCCTACTGTGACCAACCACGACCAGGACTTTGTGAGTACCTCACTCTGTGTACGGTCCTACTGTGACCAAACACGACCAGGACTTTGTGAGTACCTCACTCTGTGTACGGTCCTACTGTGACCAACCACGACCAGGACTTCGTGAGTATCTCACTCTGTTTACAGTCCTACCACAACCAGGACTTCGTGAGTATCTCACTCTGTGTACGGTCCTACTGTGACCAACCACGACCAGGACTTTGTGAGTATCTCACTCTGTGTGTGGCTTTCTCAGTTGCTTTCCCTCTTTAAGGAAAGGGAAAGGGTACTTTTGCTGTCATCACTCCTTGATGGAGTGGGTACCTGTTCTTAAAGGGAAGGTGTGACACTTGTTCTTAAAGGGAAGGTGTGACGCCTGGACTCCTGGGAAGGAATGATAAATGTTCTTAAAGGGAAGGTGTGACTCCTGTTCTCTCGCCTTAATCTTTCAGGATCCACCAAAGCTTTACCCACCGGTCCCAGCTGAGAGGAGGAAACCCATTCGAGTCCTGTCGCTGTTTGACGGAATCGCGACAGGTGCGGTCCCAGCTTTCTCCTCCCTCCTTTACGAGCAGCGTGGCATTGTGGGGGATTTCTCTTACACAGTGCGTGGTGTGTGTCTGCAGCTAATGTGGACTGGGACAATGAAAATGTCTCCGATAATTTTTGTATTTATGTGAAACTCGGCTGTTTTGGGAGTGTTTGTTTTCATTTATTGAGCCTGAAGAGCTGAAGGGTTTTTCTCAGTTCATTTATTTGTAGTTTGTAGTCGCAGTTAAACTCGTTAAATTCTAAACGGAGCTCATGATCCACCTCAGGTGATCCACAGGGCTCAGTCACGTTTGTTTTTAAAAAAATTAGAATCTATCGCTGTTCCCCGAGTTTCCTCCCGTAACAGACGCGCGGCGGACGCTGTTGGCGGGCGCGTGCGGTGACCTTTGACCTCTGACCTGTGCTGGCAGGGCTTCTGGTGCTAAAGGACCTCGGGATCCAGGTGGAGCGCTACATCGCCTCCGAGGTGTGCGAGGACTCCATCACTGTGGGCATCGTGCGGCACCAGGGCCGCATCATGTACGTGGGCGACGTGAGGAACGTCACACGCAAACACGTGAGTGTCCCGCCCCGCCCCGCCCCGCCCCGTCAGAACGCACCCCCTCACCCCCCACCCCGACCCATCGGAACGCACCCCCTTTCCCCCCACCCCGACCCATCAGACTGCATCCCCTCCCCCCTCCCTTCCTCCCCCAGTCACTGCTGCTGTCCTGGAGTTTCCATTTTTAAGCTCTCCTTCCTCCCTGGGTTTTTGGAACGCTGGACGTCCCTCCTGTGTCCGTGTGTCCACGGGTGACCCTGTGGTTTTCACCGAGCTTGATATTTACCTTCGGCATGCGCAGTAAAGTGATAAAAACAGACGCGGGTTAGCGTGTAGCGTGTAGCGTGTAGGTTGTGTGCTGGTTATGGCGCCTCCTGCTGCGTGCGGTGCTGGTCCCCACAGACCCTGCGTTAGGGCTGGTTCGGCTCCAGGGCTGAAGGGCGTTTCTGTGCCCAGGACAGGGGACAGTTTTTTATGTCTGCATCCCAACGGCAGCGTTTCCGTGCCGACCGGCGTCGAGGATTAGCGATGTAGCAGCTGCGGTGGAGATGGGTTTAGCTATAAGCAGGTTATGGGTTATTGAACGTGGGTGGAGGTGGGGGGGGGGGGGGCATTAAGGGAGGGGGGGGTCCTCTCTCCTCCTCAGCTGTACCCTTGACGGAGGCATTTAAGCCTGAAGAACCTTCTGGAGGGTAAAAAAAATAAAAATTCGGCCCCCGCTCAAGGACCAAGGCCTTCTGCAAGGCGAACGCGTCACTCAGCCTTCCCATTCTCCGGGATTAGAGATCAATACGGCTTCCACCAGAAACTGGACGGGTTCTAAATTAGATGGAGCGTGCTTTTACATGGACTGGCGGGGGGGGAGGGGTGGGGGGGGGAGAAGAAAATAAAATTAAATAGTACTATTAACGGCGTGGGAGAGCTTTGAAAAGATTTTCTGTTCCTTTTTTTTTTTGGAGGCTTGCTGTCACTCTTGTGGCTGCTGGCTTTGAAGAGTGACACGTCAAATTTCCCAGAAGGCCTTGCTGTGGGTGTTCCTGCTGTCTGCTGTTGCTACGGCGAATTCCGGATCGCCGTCTGAAACTTAATGAGTTCTGCGGCTCGTTTCTCCGTCTTAAGAACGATCGTGTCGGAGAAACGAGCGGCGCTTCACGCGTAGCGCTTAGCCGTTTGACGTCCCGATGAATTTCGGGACCGCAGAGGAACCGAAACGCGCAGTGTTGGTTAAAGTCTGGATCCCAAAGCGCCTGCAGGTCGCTGGGGTTCAGCCGCCAGTCCTGAAGCTTTTCTTTTCCTTTTTGAAGGAAGCTTTCTTTATTTACACCCCAGATCTAAAAGACAAAAGCCTCCCCCCCCCCCACCCCTCCAACCCACACCCCCCTCAGACCAGAGCCACTGACGGAATTGGGTATCTCCTCTGATTGGATAATAAGCGAGGAAATAACATCAACAAAATGGCGACGCTTACTGACTCACCCAGCTACTGAAGCACCTGAAAAGTTGGCTAGCGTAAATGCATGAATGACAGTAACGTACCATTTATGAACTATTAAGTGAACTAGGAAATACTATTACTGTGTTATACTGCACTAACGCTGTACGTTCCTCCCCCCCGTCTCTGTACAGATTCAGGAGTGGGGTCCTTTTGACCTGGTCATAGGAGGAAGCCCCTGCAATGACCTCTCCATTGTAAACCCAGCACGAAAGGGACTGTACGGTAGGCTGGCCTCGCTACCTTCTGTGTGTGTGTGTGTGTGAGTGTGTGTGTGTGTCCATGTGTGTGTGTGTGTGTGTGTGTTTGTGTCTGTAGTGTATATATATGCGTGTGTGTGTGTGTATGAGCGTGCGTGTGTGTGTGTGTGAGTGTGCGTGTGTGTGTGTGTGTGTGAGCGTGTATGTATGTGTGTGTGTGTGAGTGTGCATGTATGTGTGTGTATGTGTGTGTGTGTGAGTGTGCGTGTATGTGTGTGTGTGTGTGTGTGTGTGTGTGTGAGTGTGCGTGTATGTGTATGTGTGTGTGTGTGTGTGAGTGTTTTGTGTGTGTGTGTGTGTGTGTGTGTGTGTGAGTGTGTATGTATGTGTGTGTGTGAGTGTGCGTGTATGTGTATGTGTGTGTGTGAGTGTTTTGTGTGTGTGTGAGTGTGCGTGTATGTGTATGTGTGTGTGTGTGTGTGTGTATGAGCGTGCGTGTGTGTGTGTGTGAGCGTGTATGTATGTGTGTGTGTGTGAGTGTGCGTGTGTGTGTGTGTGAGCGTGTATGTATGTGTGTGTGTGTGAGTATGCGTGTATGTGTGTGTGTGTGTGTGTGTGTGTGAGTGTGCGTGTATGTGTGTGTGTGTGTGAGTGTGCGTGTGTGTGTGTGTGAGTGTGCGTGTATGCCGTGACTGGATGTGCGGTGGGCGGGGCCAGGCGGGTGATTGATGTGTGCTGTTCCCCAGAGGGGACGGGCCGTCTGTTCTTCGAGTTCTACCGGCTGCTGCACGAGGCTCGCCCCAAAGAGGGCGAGAGCCGGCCCTTCTTCTGGCTGTTCGAGAACGTGGTTGCCATGGGCGTCAGCGACAAGAGGGACATCTCTCGCTTTCTGGAGGTAGCCCCTCCCCCGCCCCCCGCATCCCCCCCGCCGGCTCCTTTCTCGTCCCCGTCTCTTTAAAAGGCGCCCCCCCCCCCCCAGTTTCTCCCGATCAGCTGCTTCGCTGGCGGAAAGCAGGGGCTCCTGCATCATCGCCATGACGATGCAAGCTGACGCGTCACTGCCTCCGCAGCCCCCCCCCGCTATCACATAAACTCACAGCTCATGCTGCCACCCGGTGGTGGGCAGGTTTATTGCAGGCAGTCCTAAGTCGAGTCAGGGTTGCTACAGCACTTGAGTACACACATATATTAAGTATACACATATACATATATGCTCATATATCTAAATACACATTTTTGCATATGAATATGTTTTGCAAGCATGCATTGTGCCATTATGTTTGATAAAGCAGCAATCTGAGATATCTTGTGGGTTTTTATTATTATATATTAAACATAAATTATGTATTTTTTGCTTTTATGATTTTGGCGAACGGTTATTCTCCAGGAACGCGCTTTGACCGGCATGCTCTGCCTCACACACACGGTTCAGATTAGCATCGCGGTCACGCCGCGTTCACCCGCGCGCCACAGCGTCAAAATCTGGGATTATAACCGCCGACATCTGAGAGGCAACAGCTGCTGTTCCCTGCGCCTCCAGTTCTCACAGTTACTATTGCGATAGAGCTGTGGTGCCGTCATGGTACGGCATGGTACTGTTGTGACTCACTGTTTAGTATTGCGACTTATGATAGTGTCATGACATGCATTGCTACCGTGGTTCCAGCACTATTGCGACTTGTGGTGCTGCCCGTAGCTCGTAGTACCGCTGTGCCTGTGTGAAGCACGACGGCATGACAACACGCTCAGCATTTAAAGAAATATACACGCGTACAACAGATCTCTCGTTTGTGCAAAACAAGATATCGTAAACTCTTAATAAACACCATGCGTGTGAAATAACACAAAGTGATTTCGCGTTGTGTGTTGTTGACCATAAACAGGCCTAGATACTGAAGTGTATCAACAAAGAGCATGTAGTGTGCAGGTCAGGTGTTGGTCTAGCTTTGGTTCTAACCCCCCCCTCTCCCCCCCCCCCCCCCCCCCCCCCCCCCCAGTGTAACCCCGTGATGATCGACGCTAAGGAGGTCTCCGCCGCCCACAGGGCCCGATACTTTTGGGGTAACCTGCCGGGGATGAACAGGTTGGTTAACCCTTTAAGGTGAGAGGTCACAGATGTGTTACTGGAATGTTCGTATGACTGAACATTCTAATGCTGGTGTCACAGTCGCCACCGGTAACCGAAAGCGTTGGAAATTTGGGGCATTTCACAATGGGGAGGAAACGAGAGAAGCACATTAAAAAAAAAATGCTGCTCTGGTCAGGGCTAAGGTTCGGAATAGAAGCAGTCCCTCGCGTCAGTGGAAAGAGGGCTTCAGTGAAGGGTGCCAACTTGGCACCTGCAGTTGCTACGATATGTTTGTTGGCAAAAAAATGTCTAAAGCCCTGATGGAATGTTGATGTGGTAATAATAGGGGAGCAGGTCTTTGGGTGTTAATATTTGATATTTTTACTAAAATTGGTTTATATCAGCTTCATTTTGTACTTGATCACATTTGACAGGATTTTTTTTACGCTTGTACACCCTCTATTGGAATTCTGAGTTCTCTGGCAATGATGCAATTTGCTGCGTTGTGATGTCACTGTCTCCAGACAAACGGCCGACAGCTCAGGGAATTTGCTGCATTGTGATGTCACAGGGTCTAGACAAAAGGCAGACAGCTCAGGGAATTTGCTGCATTGTGATGTCACAGGGTCTAGACAAAAGGCAGACAGCTCAGGGAATTTGCTGCATTGTGATGTCACAGGGTCTAGACAAAAGGCAGACAGCTCAGGGTATTTGCTGCATTGTGATGTCACAGGGTCTAGACAAAAGGCAGACAGCTCAGGGTATTTGCTGCACTGTGATGTCACAGGGTCTAGACAAAAGGCAGACAGCTCAGGGACCAGGAGTTCTCAGTGAAGGTCAAAGGATTTGTGCAGGCCAGGCAGGAAATCCCCAAGCCCCCACAGCAACTGTGGGCTGCCAGGCTTCAGCTCTGATGCAAGACTGCCCTCTAGTGGCGGTAGTCACTTACTGTGCAAGTAGAATCCAAAGTCGAATCCTTTTTTTTTTTTTTTTTTTTTGGTCATTACAAATAACAGTATAAACAGGAATGGGTAATTGGAGAGAAACGACTATAAGGAAACCTGTTATTTTATTTGGTGCACACATAAATTGCAGGAACTGAGTATTACATGTGTGCGAAGTCATGGTGGAAATTCCTCCAGGGATTCCATAAATCCTTGCTGCTCGGGAGTAGATGGTAATTGAGATTACTTGTTCCTGAGGGTACAGTGTTCCCTCTCAAACGGCCCATCGATTTCTAACTCCCCGCAACAACAAGTCCGGGAACTAGCCTGCACATGTTCAGAGGCCTACAGCCTCCACATTGGCCTTTTAAGAGTGTGTAGGTTTTTGATCCCTCATCCTTTTAAATCCATTTAAATCTTACTGTACACTTGACCTGGCCTTCTGCCTCCAATTCCCATAATGCAGTGGGAAGCTGCTCATGCCGTTTATTCCTTTTAGCATGAGGCTGCATCGCATCACAATCCAAAGACAGAGTAATAATAGCATAGCACATGAAAGATAAATCGCAGCCATGCAAAGCAGTTTGAGCCTGTATTTGCATGTTAGTAATTTACTTATCACAAACATATGAACTGCAGTACCCCTGTTTTAATAATTGTTGCTACATAGAGGGAAGTGCTGGTGGAGCAATGGATTCTGGGATTTTAATGAATATTGAGAGAAGTTTACATCATTAGCCGCAGTTCTTTGCTGCGTGAAAAATAAAGAGGTTTTATAAAACTAATGCTTTTTGAATGATTTTTTTGTCTCTTTCTCTGTTCTCTTTCTTTCTTTCTTAACACCCCCACTTTCTCTCTCACAATCCCTCTGTCTCTCCCCCCTCTCCCACACACTCCTGCATCCTCTTTCTCTCTCTCTCTCTCTCTCACTCCCTCTGTCTCTCCCCTTCTCTCACACACACTCCTGCATCCTCTCTCTCACTCTCTCTCTCTCTCTCACTCCCTCTGTCTCTCCCCTTCTCTCACACACACTCCTGCATCCTCTCTCTCTCTCACTCCCTCTGTCTCTCCCCCTCTCTCACACACACTCCTGCATCCTCTCTCTCTCTCTCACTCCCTCTGTCTCTCCCCCTCTCTCACACACACTCCTGCATCCTCTCTCTCACTCTCTCTCTCTCTCACTCCCTCTGTCTCTCCCCCTCTCTCACACACACTCCTGCATCCTCTCTCTCTCTCTCTCTCACTCCCCCTCTCTCTCACACACTCCTGCATCCTCTCTCTCACTCTCTCTCTCTCTCTCTCACTCCCTCTGTCTCTCCCCCTCTCTTACACACACTCCCTCATCCTCTCTCTCTCTCTCTCTCTCTCTCTCTGCAGACCACTGACGGCCATGGTCAATGACAAACTGGATCTCCAGGACTGCCTGGAGCACGGAAGGACAGCCAAGGTGTGTTGTGTGTGTGTGTGTGTGTGTGTGTGTGTGTGTATACATGTTAATGTGTGTACATGTGTATGTGTGCATGTATATACGTGTGTTCATGTGTGTGTGTGTGTTTATATATATGTGTAGGTGTATATTCAGGTGAAGACTCTTAATGGTATTTTTAAATGTCATCCCAGTTGTACTATAGTGTTTATTCCATTTTCAAACCCTTTTATTACGCTTAATATTATTGATAATTTTATGTGATTTACTGCAAGTGTTCTGACCCAGCGCCTTTCAAAAGGTTAAAAAGTTTCAGTGTTTATAAAAATTCCCACTTTCACCGAGGTTGCTCCTGACTTAACTGCGTAAATTTGTCCCAATTTCAGTTCACAGTAGAGCCTTTCTGTACTTTATCAAAGTGAAGGATAAAGGAAGTTTTGTCATAGGACAGATTTGCCCTTGGGGGGGGGGGGGGGGGGGGGTCCTGTTCATTCAAAAGCGCTTGGTTTGTCTCAGAGTTGGAAAATCCAGGTTCAGAAAGTAAATATCCTCCCCAGTATTTAGTTTCAATCACCTGGATTTACTAATTAGCACAAGTATTCAGCCAATAGGCAGAACTAATGAGTGAAATCAGCTGAGTTCATGGGCGAATGAAAAGCATGGAAGGATTTTTACTTCCTGACGCCTGGACTTTCCACCTCTGGTCTGTCTTTGCAGTTCGGCAAAGTGAGAACCATCACCACTCGGTCTAATTCTATCAAGCAGGGCAAAGACCAGCACTTCCCCGTCTACATGAACGAGAAGGAGGACATTTTGTGGTGTACCGAAATGGAACGGTAGGACCCCAGGGCCACCACCAGGGGGCACAAGTTCCCCTGTGGCATTTTTCTACGTTTTCAACCTGTTCATATATATGTGTTTTTTTTTAAATTTTTTTATTTTAGTATTTCTTCTTCATGTACTCTTTTGGCAGTTTCAGTGTACGAGCTGATTATGTTGAAATATTTTGGGACATAACTGTGCTGCTGGAATACCTCATGGTGGCTCTCTCCCCCCCTCCCTCTCTCTCTCTCTTCCTCAGGGTCTTTGGCTTCCCCGTGCATTACACAGACGTCTCCAACATGAGCCGACTGGCCAGGCAGAGGCTTCTGGGAAGGTCGTGGAGTGTCCCGGTCATCCGTCACCTGTTCGCTCCGCTCAAAGATTACTTCGCCTGTGTTTAACCGCCCGTTGCCCTCGGCAACACAACGAGCGTCAACACGAGGAAAAAAAAACACACACAAGGACTGATATTTAAAACACGAAACAGCGTAAAAACAAAAACTAAAAAAAAAAAACATAAAACAAAATTTTACTCTTCTTGATTATTCGAACACATTTAAAAAGTAGGTGTTTTACGTTATTTCTTGAATTTTAAAAAATGTCATTCTTTTATCCTATTTAATTTTTTTATGTCATGTTATTTTTTTAAATTGTTATTTTTAGCAATGTTATCCAGTCGTTTGTTTTTTTTTTCTTTTCAAAATTGATTTACGTGTGCAAGCTGTACTTAAGACAATGCTTCATCTTACAGCACTGAGTTTAAGAAAACAAGTTTAGAAACGGAAAAAAAGCTGAAAAACAATGATCATTCTTATGGTGCATATTATATACATATATACGCCGTATGTATTCTGTGTGATTGTACGGCCATATATATGTGAGCTAATTGGAAAATCTTTCAGCTGAGTGGTGACAGATGGGGGGGGGGGTGTGGTCTTTGGGTAGGGGGTGCTATAATTCAGTAACGCTCACTCAAACTTCCAGCCAATGAGCCTTCACTGATAGAGCTACCAACCAACCAACCAACCAATCGCAGAAAAGAAAACTGCTCTACTACACTGTTGAGACGGCTCTGTCTTATGGAAACCCTTGGAATTGAGAAACAACAAAGCAAACAAACAGAAGAAAAAAAAACATATATAAAAACCAACTCAGACACAAAACACACACACACACACACACACACGCACACACACACACCCACAATCACAATCACGCACACACACCATGTACCAGTCCACTTACCTCTTGTTTACAGTTCATTTACACAGGTTTAAAGGTACTACTGTACAATGATGACTAAACATAAATGGTGCTTATGAAGATGACGAAAAACACGCCGTGCTCACGTGGCCTTACCGCTAAAATCGCAGACAGGGATACGGTCGTCGGGGGCGACCCTTAGAGGCGCCGCCGACCTTCGTCGTCTTTTTTCTACTCGCTTTGTTTTTCTTCCTCTTCCTCTTCTTATTATTATTATTCTTCTTCTACAGTTTTTTTTTTTTTTTACATTTTTTTTTTTCCAAAAAAAATGCGTGATACTTCCATACAACGGAGTAATGCAATACAACCGTGGCAACAGGAAAAAGGAGACGGGGTGCGAGGTGGGGCGGGGCGGGGCGGGGCGGGGCGTAAGGGGGGTTGCCAGGTTACAGCGGCGTGGGATGTAGGGAGGGAGGGAGAAGACTGGAAAACGCCACTCGCAGTGTTTTTTTTTTGTTTTGTTTTCTACCACAGCTTTTATACAAGAACTCTACTGGTGCTCAAATATCCTCTCTTCGGCCTCGAAGCTCTTCGGGCCATTTCCTGTGGTAGCACAACCCTGGAAACTCCAAGCCAGCCAACTGGGCAGCGTTGTTTTTTGTCATCCGTTAGAAAAAAAAATTTGAAAAAAAAAAATCTTGAGATCACAGACTGCAGTGAGCTGTTTTTTGTTTTTTTTTTCTCTCGCAGGTTTTACCTGGAGGTGGGGGGGGTGGGGGCGAGTCATTTTACTGTACAACTGTGGGAGGGAGGGGGAGGGGTCAGTGGGGGGATGGGGGGGGTCAAAAGAGATGCATTTTTACAGCCATGTGTGCATGACTCCTCTCTCTCTCTCTTTCTCTTTCTCTCTCTATCTCGCTCTTTCTTTCTCCCCTCTGCGTGCTACAATTCAGTCAGGTGCAAAAAAATAAAAATCTGCAAACAAATATGGTGCGGTTTCACAAAGCTCATCTGCCTTTCCACAGCGGTTCAGCGCTTGTGCACTTCTCTTTTCCGTCAGTTTTTTCCCTTTTTTCCTCTTCTCCTTTTCATTTTTTTTCGTTCTCTCGCTATCGTATAAGGTGCTCTCTCTTATGCCTCTACTTGCGTGCTGTTTTTTTTTTTTTTCGATTTTCGTTTTTTTTTTCTTTGCTATTTTTTTTAATTTTATTTTATTTTGTTTTATTTTATTTCCGATGTAAAATGTGACCATGTTAGGGGCTGTGTCAGCAGAGATGAAAGAGATGCTGTGGAAGGGGGCGGGGTTATTTGGTGGCAGGGGGAGGGGCTAGGTATTTTTATAAGCAGAAATGATGGAAATTAAAAATTTAATTAAAACTAACCCTCCTCCCTGAGGAGGAGGGAGTGGTGCCCTAGGATTTTGTGTGTTGTAGGTTAGAGCTTGTCTCTGTCACTGTGTCACAGGTGACCTTCTGTGTGTGGGGATGGGGTGGGGGTAGACGGGAGGCAGGAGAAAGAAACGCTTCAGGTGCTACACCCGGTTTTGCCGAGCAAGACCAACTACATCAGCGTAGGCGTGGTAATTCCACCTCCCCCCCCCCCTTTCCACAAAATGGAACAGTCCTTGTTCCTGTACTCGGGGTTCTCTTCTGTAGTGTAACAGTGTAACACGTGACATTACAGATTACAGCCTACATTACAGTAAAATCTGTATTTGCTTTTTTAAAATGTTTTGGTTAGTTTTTTGTGATGTTAAATTTTTGTTTCTTTTTTTTGTGGGGGGAGTGGCAGTATTGCGCTCTCCCGCACATCACAGAGAAATATTGGGGTTCGGCAAGAGAAAGAAAAAAAAACAAACAAAATAAATGAATAAATAAATAAAAAGGAATTGCATTTTTTAATCATAACGCTTCCTTTTTCGTGCAACTCGAGTTAGTAAAACGACTTAATCCTTGGAAAGCCAATGTGATATAGGACCCCAGCCACAGGTAAATGGGTTTATACTGTAGTAACCACCATTGCACTGGATTGTATGTGAACTCTTCAACTTTTGTTAACCAGTCGATCTTTTTCTCCTGTGGTCCAACTCCAGTATAATAATAATGCCTAGATTTTATTGTACATAAACAAGTTTGCCTGTTGCTGTTTTTTTTTATTTAGGTTTTTTTGGTTTTATGTCTTTTTAAATTACCTATGAGATGTACAAATATGATTCTTTGCTAATATATATCATGAAATTAGTAAAGCTTAGATAAAACAAAAAAAAAATTACGAGAGGTAATGAATTTGTATGAAAATAAGCTATGAAATTATGGGAGTGACTGAGAGACAACCTCCGTACTCCCACCCCTTTTGTATTTATGAATTGTTTTTAATGTCTGATTGAAAAGTGGTTTGTGATGAATTTGTGATCTTAACAATAACTTGTCGACAGCTTTAAGAAGGAAAAATCTCAGCTTTAGCGCAAAAAGCCCTACAAGCGCTATTTTTTTTGTTTTTTGGTTTCTTTACTTTTTATTTTATTTTTTAAAAAAGACTAAAAAAGAGGGACTGTAGGTGTTTCATAAAGGTGCTAAACAATTTTATCTTAAAAAAAGAAAAATATATTGTTAGGAAGAAAAATCAACTTGTCTTGACAATGACTGTTTTTAAGTTCTCGTAGTAATGGAAAAAAAGCACTATTATTTTACTCTTATATGAATATATTAACAAAGGCATTTTAACTTTGTACTTGAAAAAAATAATAAAAAAATAAATAAAAAATGGACAGATTCATGTGTTTTAGCCTAGACATTGCTGTAGTCGGTGCTTACTTATCTGTGGGAAAAAAAAAAATCATGTATTCATATTGGAAAATTAGAGATACATTTGGTAATAACATTTACTGTCGCATATGTACGTGCTTGGTTCCCCTGGCCGCTGAGCTTTCCCAACATTCCATGCAAAAACCCATCCCTGTTTTCTTTCTGTTGTTCGTTTTAGTTTTTTCGTTTTTTTCGGACTGTAATTTTTTAATTTCTTGTCGTTTTTTTTGTTTTGTTTTTTCTTTTTGTTTTTGTTTTTTAAAACCGTCGCTTTGATATTTATTGACAACAATAATAATGTGCATTTCACAGTCTCTTTAAGAACAGGTCAGTTTCTCGATATATCTCTGAAGTGATTACTATTGTACTTCTGTGTGACTATTTTTCGTGACATAGCTGTTGATGGATTATACTATTCTAAAAGGTCAGTGCGTACAAACCGATGTAGCAGTCAGCCATCACTCCGCTTTCTTCTCCCATTTTTATTTTTCAGTGCCCAGAAAGAAGAAGAAAAAAAAAACTCCTCCTTTCCTATGTAACTTGTGCTGGAGAACACTTGAATAAATGTACTGTTTTTGTGCAAAAAAAAAAAAAAGTTTCTTAGTGTACTTCATTTTCACTGAGATGAAAGATGTTTTTTGTATTCGTTTTTTTTTTTTTTTTTGACTTCATCTGTCCAGGGTGTATTCCTGCCTCTCATCCAATGCATGCTGGGATAGGTTCCAGCACCCCCCTGTGACCTTTCCCAGGATAAGCAGGTATAGATAATGGATGGATGGATGGATGGATGGATGGATGACCATGCTGGACAGCCTGCTTTTGGTTTCATCTTAACTTTTTGTGTTGGTTTCAGATACCGTTTGGTGGCAGATTTGTCCCTTCCCATTTGATTGTGGAAAAATGTGACTGGTGATATTTTGTTACTGCGGTTTTTCATCTTTAAAAGCACATTACATCACAGGTACTTATCGAGAGCGACTCACACCGGACTCTCTTGACTTTTTAAAAGTTCTTAAGCTGACCTGAAAATGAATCTGTCCCCCAATAAATGTATTCCATGAGTCCTTTCCATTAGCGTGAGACAGTACATGGGTAAGTTAGTCTACCTGAATGAATTTGAGACAGTGGGGGGGGGTGTTGATTTCTTCTTTATGAACATGGCTACCCTCTTCTCTTCTAGAAATTTTTTATTTTTTAAGTGTGAGAAAGTTATGTTTTCTTTACAATGTCGCTGCTTTTCCCAATTTATTACTGGTCGCATTTCTGATGCATTACTAACAACTCTTTTAGAGGGGGGAGAAAGACTGTTTGTAGACAGAAGACGAGGATTCTTCAGTGTATATCATTCCCCTTATGTAAATGTAATATGTTGCAATATGCCAGGTCACGTAGTAGTGGCAGAAACGGGGGATTTTCAAGACTAGGCTTGATACAGTGTTAGATACTATCTAGTCTGTAGGAAATCAGAGCACTAATCTAGTTCGGGAAATGGCGAGCATTGTTGGGCTGAGGGGCCTGTTCTCATCATTATATTATGTTATGTTATGTTGCTAAATATTGAAATGGAACGGCATTATCAATATATTGGAACACTTCACAATGCATGAGGCAAATATTCAGACTGGCTGCTTTCCGATATTGCTATGCATTGTAAAAAAAAATATTGCTGTCAAATGTATTGATCATTACAAGATTTTCCCAAAATTCCACATATGTAAAGTTCATAGATGTTGTGACTGTTGCTTGTACCATAATTGCAACAGTACTGCCCTGCCAGTTGCTCTTAATTACAAAATTATGCGCTTTAAGAATTTAAATCATTGGGGTTCTAATTGAAGTGTGGTCACCTCATCACTGAAACAAAATTATTTTTGGAAATATGAAAAGCACAGTGACAAAGCCAATGACGATGAGCCAAACCTTAAGCTGGCATTAGTGAGTACAAGTACATATTTACGTTAAGGTTTCGGTAACCTTAATCGATCAAGACACTGGCTGTGGCAATGAGCAGTTTACACAGCTGGTCCCCTGGACCTAGTTTGAAAATCACGGCATTACAGAATGTGTCACGAGACAAACTGACCATATGGCTGTCTGCAACTGATTGACTGATTTATGTATGAAAAGTCAATGCCTTAACAACGGGCTATTGACGGTGCTAGTCTTAAAATCACTGAATACGGAGAGCGTCTGCACCTGTAACCGAACCGAGACACGATCCGAGCACGCGCATGTAGTCGTCGCCTTGATGCTTGCTGATATTAGCCCCTATATCAGCTGGTAAATCGAAGCGCTTGTGATTTATCTGAACCAATCCTCCGCATATTTTTGTTTGTCTGTCGAGCCTCATTCGGGTGTATTTGGCTATTTTCCTTTTTAGAATTACAATGTTTCTTTTGAATAATTTTCTGTTGGGAGGTCTTCATTAAACCTAGTCATGCTGAACGCTGTAACGCTTAAATTTAAACTACAATTTACCCACGGGCCCCAAAAATGGTACAAACCCCGACGAGCAGACACGCCCCAAGTGTCACTGTATTGGTCAGTGGGGGCGTGCCACGTGAAGAGGCCGTCAGTGATTGGTGCATTCCCCTGTCGCCCGGTCTGGATGTTGAGGGAAGCTCTGCCGGTCTTTTAGCCAAGTGTAGCATCTGCATTTTTAACAGTGCCAGCTGCCGTCAGGGTGCACAGTGCGTGGTATCTTTAAACGTGGCAAAAGAAGGCATTGGACATACGATAAATAAGGTACGTAACTAAATAAATAAGGTCGCTTTGTGGAATTTTCCCCGCCGTCATTAGCTTGTGCGCGACGCAGTTGTTCATTTAAAAACGTTGTCGTAACCTTGTTCATGAAATCCACGTCAACTGGACAGCTAACGGGACCACACCAACGCTCGCTTGAAGGTGGTACCTGCAATGCTATTCATCACGTTTGCGCGCAGTCACCTCTTGCCGAACCCATCGTCTGCGATCCTCTTCTAAGAAGGCGATTTAACTCTGTTAACTGTTGCTAGTCAGTGGTTGTCAGTGTCAAGCCACGGCACGAGGCATCTACATTGCCCAGAAAATAACAACAAACATTTTAATGAATAAATGTATCAAATGACCTCGTAATTCTCCACCATTACACACGATAGCCTACGTGAATTAAATGTTTGCGATAGTTACTGATGAAATTCCACTACAATAAGGGTGGACGGGGTATGCAGTTAATATTTTGATATTTTATTTGCCTCTGAGGAATGCAAGTTTATTGAATGGGCGTCGCTGACCGTGATGTAATTGTTGTTAATTTTACGAGAGATAATTAGGCTAATGTGCTTCCTTGAGCGTGTCGCGTTTCTGAATCACCGCTTCTTGGTGTCTTTCTTTGTGTCATCATGCTAGAGACGGATTCCAGTGTCATGTTAAGGCTTTTCCCCCCGTTTTGTAGATATGGTAATAACCCGGTGACAGTGGAGCAAACGCAAAGTGGGAAATTCGTGTTTATTTGGAGGACCGAGCGCTTTTTGATTGGAGCTGTGCGATCTGCAGGACTGGTTCTAAAACATGTTGCTGGCTATGCTGTGCAGGGAACGGTCTTTCCCAGACAGAAGAGGGGTTGAGTTTCATTGTTGGGCGTATTGTGTGGGACGTCTAGGGAGAAGCACCAACGCAAATGCCGGCGAGAACACATGAATGCCGGTTTAGCTGTGAGAATTAAAATGCCTGGTGCTGGTATATATTGTCAGCAAATGATTCATATTTTGGGAATGGGATGAATGCCGGGTGTGTAGCCTACATATATTTAATCACTTTGGCTAATAATTTAATATAAAGCTGAATGCACATTGTTGGTGACGTCCAACGGAATTGTACAGTTTAATTATCGGGAGTGATGTCACACTATAGCCTGCTCGTTTTCATTAATAATTCCAATCCAAGTGCCGATCGTTACGTAGCTAAATGATCGTGGCTGGTGGTTGCTAAAACCGTAATTCAGACACACAGATCAAGTATGTGTAAACCTGCAATTAAATTATTTCTGGGCGTGTCTTCGCAGAGGGAATAGCTCGTCTGTTCACAGCCTTACGGCACTAGTGCTGTCTAAACGTTGGAATGATTTACAACACAAGTTTTTGTTATGGGCTACTTATTCGCTAATTTCATGATTCTTCTTTCGTTTTGCTCAGTTTGCCCAAACAGAATGCATGTGCCCTAGTTTCAACTCATGATTTATTCATGCGAGGGCCCCGGAGAGACGAGGGTTCCCTCAAGCACAAAGGGGCGAGTTTCGTGCATGAATTACGTTTATTGTCAGAGACCGCATGTCTAATCCGGAGCTACGCCGCAGAGGCCTCCGCTCGTCCAAACATTTACTCGTGTTTTTTTTTAATCGTACCCCACTCACCCCAACTCCTCTGAACGTAACCGGTTTCGTTGAAATTATTTGGAGACGAGGTAGCGGCTCTCGAGGATAGTCAGCGACTAACCAAGAACCGCGAGGCAGACCGTGATCCGCAGTTCCGTGACCGTGACACTTTACGAATGGGTGAATTATGCTTCCCCCTCCGGGTTAATTTAACTGGAGGCAGAGGATGAAGTCAAGATTCTGGCGGCAGCTGTCCACTCTTATCACAGTTCATTTAAATTGTGCATGGAAACACAGACACACACACACACATCCTTTGCTGTATCACCTCACGCATCGCTGCACTGAGTTATACACAGTCGATTTAACTGGATCCTCCAAGCCGGACTGTAAGCACGAAAAAGAGGTAGACAGCGTCTCGTGCACGCATGCACGCAGAACGCGCGCGCTGGTGCCACACGGCAGCGCGAAGGGGGGGGGCGCGTTGAGGTACCGCTGTGCGGAGTTCGGTTATGATGCCCGTGGGTCCGCTTCTTCGCTTGCAGACACACGCCGTTCTGCGGCTGTGGGCCGCTCCACGTGCTGGGGCGTACCCGTACCGTAGATGGTACCCCTAGGTGCTGAGACAGCATCTTGTTTTTGGTACAAATTGCGGTTGGGTTTTGTAAGTGGGAACATTATTGTCTTAGAAACTCGTGCTCATCTCCCCGGGTGGTCTCCTAGGCCAGTTCTGCGGAAGTGCGGGGGTCTTTGTAGGGCGTCCGTTGTTGGATGTTGTATTTACAGGGAATCAAAGACAATGCTTCCCAAAGTAGGGCGGAGAACAAATAGTTTGACCTGATTTTGATGTTCAAAGAATCATCAGTATTGTTAATGTTAGAAATAGCCTTTAATTAAGATTGCACACACATGCACAACAGGACACACACGCACACACACACACACAATTATATATTGTTCTAAATCCTGTATTATGTTCCTTGAATGCATGGCTCAGTTCTCTTATTTATATTTGCATTGTCGCTGAAATCAGGGCTGCAGAAGCTTCCTGTCGGACAAATGATTTCATTCAGTGTCAATTACTTTGCTGTGTCTCTGCCTCTCAGTTTGCACCGCAGGACTGGGATTGATCGGATTGACGTTGATCTGAGCAGGATTGACATGGGCGTGAAAAATGTAATGTAATGATCCGAGAGGGATTGATATGAGTGGGGATTGATCTGAAGTTGTACTGATCCACGGGGAATTGATGTGAGTGGGATTGATATGAGCGGGGATTGATCCGAGAGGGATTGACCTGAGTGACGCTGGCGATGGTACTGGTGTGGCGTCCCGGGTTCGAACTTCAGCCACGCTGTGCTGCCGTGAGAGGGGCGTGGCTTCTGCAGTCTGGGGAAAGCGGATTTCCCCCATGCGATACGATCGGGGCGGGGGGTCGGGGGAAGGGGGCGAGGCAGGTTAGAAGGCAAGTGGCCTGATCATGTTTTGGACCTTTTTTTGCAGTGGGAAGTTAGTCAGCCGGTCCCACGTCCGCCTGTCGAGCCGCACGTTGATGGTGTTCTGCGTGTCGCACGGTCTCACAATCCGAATGAGAGCGCCTGTGAGCGATATGAACTTATCACCCCAACGGCACCGCAAAAAAAAGAACGCATTCAGTACGCGTAAAAACGACGACTCGCCAACTTCCTGTGGCCCCCGGCGGAGTCGTTCCCCTCCTCAAACAGTTTGCCCATTGTGCTCTCGTACAGTAGCGTCAGTACGCCTCTCTGTGGTTCTACGTGTGCGTTTTAATAACCCCCGCATTCTCAGCGCGGAGTGCGTTTCCCGGGGCGACCGCGAGCCAGCGGGGCCCCCTGTGTGTATTTGGGGATTGTGCAACGCGGTGCACAAGAGCGGGGGCTGTTTCCGCGGGAACGGGGATTCCGGAATGGGCCACGTGGAAGAATGCGGTGATTCCTTAAATATCCGGGATGTTGCTGGGGTGTGGCATCACCGGCGGACTCAGAGGAGAGGCTGCAGGTTTAACTCCGGTTCTGGAGTGGGCGCTGTGTCTGCAGGTTTAACTCCAGTCCTGGAGGGGGCGCTGTGTCTGCAGGTTTAACTCCAGTCCTGGAGGGGAGCTGTGTCTGCAGGTTTAACTCCAGTCCTGGAGGGGGTGCTGTGTCTGCAGTTTTAACTCCAGTCCTGGAGGGGGCGCTGTGTCTGCAGGTTTAACTCCAGAGGTCTATTTTGTGCATAGGCTGATTGGCGTTGTTGTGTGAACTTACTTGAACCCTTTAAGGTACTGTTGATACTTGAACCTTACAGATATGACATCACGTGTGTTTTATTTAATTTTGTCCATCATTAATGGCGGTAATGTCTGGTGATTTCAAGCCTGTTTATTTCCTGGTGTGGGTAATGTTACTTAATACATGGACTTTATGGGCTGCAGAGAGTCCTTAAGTGCAGAAATTCTCATTTGGAGGAGAGCTTCTCTCGAAAATCAGTTTTTGCTGGTAAATTGATCCATCCACAAATAGTATGATTAAAAAACACACTGATTGTGAAACATATTAATCTTGCCATGCCAGTCTCCCATCTTGGAAAAATATGTCTGAGCAATGCAGTGACATCACTGGGGTAGCCACACCCACTCTCGCGGTCATGGCGATGGGTAACCGAGACAGATGTGAGTTTTGAATGCAAGACACGACTAGTATAACATCTGATCGAGCGTAACTTTTCCTCACAGGACTAATAGCTTTGGTTCTGTTCAGTTCTGCTCTTTTGTCCTGTTCGGTTCATTGATTGACCAGGCTTGCGACCACTCCCCCCACCCCACCCCACCCCACCCCCCTCCCCCGCACTTTCAGTGAACTCCAATGAAACGGAGAGGGGAAGTGACATCACCAGCAGTCTGGATTACAGGTCTGGAAGCCGGTCAAAGCGTGCGGCGATCCAGTAGCACTGAACGGACTTGTAGTCTGCAGGCTATTAATCACCAGTCAGCCGTACAGACCACCTTCTGGTCTCGGTCTGGCTGGGTAATTATGGCCGTTGTTTTTGAGGGTGTAAATGTGCTGTTTTTGCGTGTGTCCTCCTGTTTTATAGTGAAGGTTTCGCACAGTCATGTTTAAGGGCTTGGGGGAATGATGTTCCACTTTTTTGCACATTGATTCAAAAGGATATTTTTTTTATTATTCCTTCTGGAAGATGTCTGCTGTGTGGAGCCGTGGGAAACCTGCTTTGAGAGTCTTTGTTTGGGACAGGGTCACTCAGAATTGGGCCGTGGAGCCCAACGGTGCTGCTGGTTTTCTCTTTGTGCCCTCTGATCCAGGACTGATTTACACCTGGGACAGGTGAGCTAAATCTCTGGCCAATCAGTGACTTGAATCAATTAACTAACTGTCAGGCTGCAAAGAGAACCAGCAGTGCTACTGGCCTCCAGGGCGAGCTTTGAGTATCCAGGCTGCGGGATTCTATGGAGCTCCTGTGTTGGCATGTTTAGTGACGGAGGCAGAATGGACATTGCTTGGTATGGTGCAGTTCCTTGCACTTATTCAGAGATAATCTTTGATATTTTATATAGATATCAGTTTTGTTGCAAAGGCTCATATTTAATATTGCCCACTTTATTGTAGGTGTGAGTTCACACTCTGCTTCATGGTCTCTATCACTGGCAGTCTACAGCGAGGGATCCCGTTTTCCACTCTGCTTTTATGTTGAAAGGATCAAATTCCACACACTAGCGTGTGCGTAAGAATGGATTTGGATATGGGGCATATGCTGCAAGCTCTCCCAGCTTTTGAGTGTTACCGGATGAAAGGGCCAGCACTTCCAGGTGCTGAGGATGGATTTGCCGACGAATTTCTATAAAAAATCGCGGTTGAATTATCCCAGAGTCATGTGACATGGCGGTTCTCTGTAGTAATATGGAAACAATGTGTCAGCTGCAGAGAAACGTTTGTCTTTAAAAAAAAAAAAATTAAATATGTCATTTGATATGATATTTTTTCTGTCATTTCGTTAAAATGCGTGGATTGATTAGGCTATACGTCTCCTTTTAAGGAAGAATTCAGCCGATGTAATGGGGGCAGTTTGGCTGCAGGTTTGGAGCCTTTGGCCTCACTGGGCCACCGTACGCAGTGAGACCGCTGATTAGTCCACTAAGCTAAACCCTGAAGCTCCCAGCTCTTTGTCCTTCTCATGCTCACCGATACCTCTGACCTCCTGCGCACCTGCACTGTCTGAAAGGTTCAGGTGCTGCTCGGTTTGGTATAATCCTTTTATATATCTGGGATTAGCTGGTGAGATAATCTCAGACTTCTCTCCCTTGGACCGTCCATCCATTCATTATCTATACCCGCTTATCCTGGGCAGGGTCGTGGGGGGTGCAGGATCCTATCCCAGCATGCATTGGGTGAGAGGCGGGAATACACCCTGGACAGGCCGCCAATCTGTCGCAGGGCCACATGAGGCCTGTAGCCAGACCCAAAAAGCTCGGAATTCTCCAGATGTTCTCTCTCTTCTCTCTCAGGGCTATTCTGAGAGCCGCGGTGCTGCTTCCTCTTCAGGAACAGCAGGAAATCGCTCCAGTGGGCGTCCTTCCTGAGGAATTCTCCTGCGTGGGGGGGGGGGGGGCGGGGCTTGGCAGCTCGCAGGTGTGAAGTCACGACCGGCGAGATGCTGACGATAGCTTCTCTCGTCTCTTGTGTTCTCCAGGTTTGGCTAAAGAGAGTGAAGTTCTGTAATTATTTGCCGAATAATGACTGTTGAGCGGCTTTTCATAAAACATGAAAAATGGGCGGGGCTAATGCATGATATCAGCGACTCATCGATTTTAGCCAATCATAGCCCAACGCAGCTCCGCCTAATATGGGCTCCATTGCTAAGTTAGCAGACTTCCTTACCTGGAGCGGCTTACAGTTGGCTTTAACATGCTATTCATTTACTATTCATTCATTTACATACTAAAGTAATTCGGGTTAAGTACCCAAGTACTAGGGTTCAATCGCAGTGCCCCTTGTGGGATTTGAACCTGAAATATAAGCTACAGGCTCATAAATCACAGCTGACCCAGGTGCATGCTGGGATTTCTGAGCCGCTGGGCTCGTAACCCAGAGTAAATGGAAGTCATCCGCTGGCAGTGGGCAGTTTGCAGGCACTCTGTGGGCCCAGTGAAAGCTGCGCTCATTGAGCGATTGAGTCCACTCTCGTGTGACAGCATGCCAAATGGATCCCTCTTTCAGCAGGAGACGCAACGGCCAATCACGCATCGCGCTGTGGGACTCCCGTCCAATCAGACGCGGGCGGCCAGGTTTGAGTTCTGGGGCTTTGGGGCGTGTCACAGTACAAATTCTTCAGTTTCCCTGGGGGGGGGGGAGAGGGGAGAGGGGGGAGGGCGGGCTTTTGTTCTGTCAGCAGCAGCAGATTTCCATGCTGCCGCCACCCCCCCCCCCCATCCAAACTCTGTCATCTTTAACAGCGTTCTGTTCTTGCCTTCCAAAAGAAACAGACTCCTCCTGTTCCTAGTGTCCATTTGAGTCTGAGTTCTTCATCAATTCCCACCGGTATCCCGGTCTTCTTAAAGTGCATCAGAGATGTCATTTCATTTATTTGCATTCTAGTTAACTCGTTGTTGTTGGCTTGTCAGCTTGTCAGTTGCTGTCATTACGTTTCTTATGCTGTGGAGAATCATGTTTGCAGTTCAGAAAGTCCCTTTCTGTTGTCTGAAGTGTAATCAGATCTGCCTTGCAGCAGTGTTTCTTAATTTATATGCACTCAATATTCTGTTTGAAAAAAGGCTTTTGAACAGTTTTCAAATTTTGAAAATTTTCCATTTTGAGTGTGGAGTTGTGCATCTTGTTTTGCGGTAGATTATCTTGGGTCAAACTGAGGGTTCCACCAGCTGTTTCCTCTGACTCATCGGCTCACGATCCTGAAAATGGCAGAGAGAGCGCGAATCTCCGTGCTGTTTCTCTGCTGTGACATGCTATAGCTTCTCCTCTTCATAGTGCATTTTATGAAGATTTTTATATATGGCTCTTACGCCTTCCTATTGTAATCATATCTTTGTCGGCATGTGTGCATTTTTGACTGTCAGTAATGTATTGTTAAAGTGATGCGAAGTGCAGTTATAATTTATTCATGTTTTATTAGCCATTTATAGCTGAATGAATATCAAAGCAAGTCCGTTGTCCACGTGCCAAACCTCTAATAATGTTGGAATTGTTGTGAACTGAACCAGCATCCTCTCCAAATGTAGAAAAAGCACTGAGATCAGACTCGTTTTTAGTCTTATAAATTTGTGGAAGGAAACGTTTTGATCTAATTCCAGCCCTAGTGTTGTTTTTAGCCCCCTCCTTGGGCCTAGCAGTCGTACCCTCCCCGGGGCTGGCATCAGCTGGTCGAAGAAGGGGCCAATCCGTTTGTGGCAAGCCATGCCAAGCCAAGACAGACAAACCCTCCATTTCGCTTGGCTCATCTGTGTCTGGGACAAAAGCGCAGCTGAGCTCAGTTTCTGCGTTCATACCTCACCCGGCTATGCTGGGACCCTTCAGGGGTCTGGTGACCACAACCCCGATTTTTGCGATTTTGGGCCAGACCCTGAGGAAAGTTTCTGGTTGTCCTCATTCCCAGCGACCTCTGGAAGCTGGAATACCGTTCCTGGAACACTCCCGGAATTTCTTTGTGTGCTGTGTTCCGCTCCTGACCTCGTATAAACAGTTTATAAAACGACTCGAGCTCAAACAGGGATGTAATGTTGAGGCATGAAAACCCAGAACGTTTTTTTTCTTTCTTCTTCTTTGGTTCATCGTCCAAAACAAACCTGTAATTAAGCTGCGATTACACACTTTATGAACTTACGTCACACATGGCTCGCGTACTGTACTGTTTCTCAATTTCAGCCCGACCGCGAAACGTCTCTTTCGTTTCCATGCCGATGAGATGGTGCTAATTCATGTGCTGTTTGTTACTGACTGTTAATGACACCGTGACGCTGTTTGTAGTGAAACTCTCAGTACTGTAAGTGATAGTCACAGTCGTTTAAGAGATAACTGTTTCACCACTTAGCTATGCAAATACAAATCGAGAGCCCAACACCCAATTAAAATGTGCGATCGGTTTGGCTTGATAGTTGTTCAATACAGGCCCATATTAAATGGTCTCATAGTGTTCTGGGTTGATATGAGCAAAGTGCTTCTGTTCTTTGCATGTCTGTTCCAATCTTTAAAAATAAAATTCTTTTGAATAATTGAGTGGATCCACAGTGCAGGGAGATATGTGAAAGAAGCACTCTGAAAGCAACAAGGGAAAGTTTTTGCCATTTTACTTATTCATAGACTGAACATGGCGGAATGTTTTTGGTAAAGGACTACAAGTATCACGTGGGCTTTGTGTCCATTTCAGTGTTGCAAAGCAAAGGGGTTGATGGGAAATGAAGTCCATACCTGGCCCAGATATGCTTGTTAGTATACAAATATAGGTTTTTCTCTCTCTTTCACAGGAAGATGGCGGCCAACGCGGCGACGATGCGCGTCCTGATCAAAGGCGGGAAGGTGGTGAACGACGACTTCACGCAGGAGGCGGACGTGTACATCGAGAACGGCATCATCCAGCAGGTGGGGCGGGAGCTGATGATCCCGGGCGGGGCCAAGGTGATTGACGCCACGGGCAAGCTGGTCATCCCCGGCGGCATCGACACCAGCACCCACCTGCAGGAGAGCTTCATGAACGCCACCACCGTGGACGACTTCTACAGCGGCACCAAGGTACGAGCCCCGCCCCCTCTGTGCCTGAGGCTCCGCCCCCTCACCTCGCCCACCTCCTAATCCCCTCCCCCGCCCCTTCCTGGGAATAATGGAATAAAGGAACACTATACACTGGATATAAGAAATCTCTTGGTGTGAAATGGCATGAAAAAAATTTTTTTTTTATTGTTGTGTTGTGACATCATGGTTTTGACGGAGGGCTGTGATTGGTTGATTTGTGGAACCGGGTGTTTTGTGTAAAGAGGGCAGCTGGGCCCATGCACTGGTGCGTGACCCTGACTGCCGTTCGCGAGCGCGTGCATGCATGCATGCGCGGAATCCAGCCACAGCTGTCGGAAAAGGGGATTGGCTGCCGGTGCCTGTGGTAGTGGGCGTGGCTTTTTGGGGGGAAATGGCTCACAAGCTTTGCAGAAGCATTCTCTAGTTTAGGTCCCAGCCCAATTCTGCACTTGGGAATCTGTCTCGAGATTTTACCCCCGTCTGGATGGAAAATAACACCCTAAAACTGTTTTTAGTTCCTGCGGGAGAAGAAATATTATTTCATATGTTCCCACAAAATGGCTGCAGAGAGTCTCCTTAAAGCCCTATTTAAAACAAAGTAATAAAAATTGTGTTTATTATCTTTGGTCTCTGATATCTGCCTGTGATTGGTTTCCAAGAATCAATTACATCTGTAACAGTCATGAGTGTCATAGATACACTGCTGGAGCCAAGGTGGATTCTGGGAAAAAAAAGAGAGGAAACAGGGAAGAGAAGAATAGGTGGAAGAGAAAGATGGGTTGGAGAGACGAGAGGAGAGGTGGTGAGGAAGAAGAGATGGAAGAAGAGAGGGGAAGGAGAAGGAAGAGATGAAGGAGGTGGGTGGGGTAGGAGGTGGAGTGAGGGAAGGAGAAAGAGGGAGAGTCGGACTGGCAGAGCAGGAATTTGGGTTAGAAGAGGGGTCAGCAGCAGGTTCTCAGAGGCAGGATTTGTGCTCTGTGGGGACCATCCCGTGATTTATCCATCAGAGTTAGAGGGAGGCCGTGTCTGGTCCGTATCGATTGAACCCCCCCGCCCCCCCCCCCCCCCCCCCACCCCCGGTGTCTTTGGGCTGGGGTTTACCGGCAATGTGCACCCCACTAACAGGAAGACGGGGATCCCCTGGGCGAGCACTCAAACGCTGCCTGCTAATGTGGGTCTTTAAACTGCGCAAAACCCCCCCACACACACCCCCGACCCCGCCCTGACAATGGGGCTGGGAGACCCTTGCTGAGGAATGGGGGGGGGGTGGGGGGTAAAGATACAAAGCAAGATCGATTGTTTCCCTGTGGTTTGCATCGTGTGTTGGGAGGGGCGGGGGGTGGGGGCGGAAGCAAACCATCTGCCAGCCTCTACAATCTTGGCCAACACTGCCCCGCCCCTCCCACCATGAACACCCGCCCCCCTCCCTGCTATCCCCCCCCCACCCCCTTTCTGTGGGAACCAGGAGACTGCGGAACACTGGAGAGCTCGGTGCTCTTTGAAATTAATGAGTTTATAAACAGAGTCCAAATGGGATCTGAACTGTACTCTTGTCAGAGTGAAATCTACTCTGAAAGTGTTGATGTGAACACTGAAGGTTTTGCTGTGTGGCCTGTTTTCATGTATGTGCAGTAGTTTCCAGTGGGACCGTTTAAATGGGACTGACTGAGTGTAGACAGATTGGCTTTTCACACTGAGGCAGATTTTTTGGGTTGTGCTCGTTGTACAGTCACTGCCCTGTGTGCTAGTCAGCTAACGCAGGATACGGGGTCTTCTCTGTGCCAGTTATTGTCCCGGCTAGCAGGCGCTCTGTTCTGTTGACAGAATTCCCCAGGGGTGACCACACCTCGCACGTTTCTGCGCAGTGACTGCGGACGCATGCGCAGGCTGCAGCAGCAGCTGTCCCGTGTGTGTGCAGGTGGTGTGGTTTTCACGCCGGGAATTGTGGGTAGAGAGTGATCTCATGCTTAGTCAGGTCTCGCATGTTCGTCCTGTACAAGACATGAATCATCCTGTGCTTCTGTAACACTCATACACACACACACACACACACACACACACACACACACACGCACGTTCACAGTGCTTCAGCTTTAATGCAGAACTGTATGAAATGACAAACGGAGGAAATGACATCACACTGAAAGAACATAGCACTACAAGACCTGTTCAGTAATGTAAGTGCGCTCAGATCAATAATGTGCTGTAAAGTGCATAGCAGGCATGGAACAGGAGCCCTTCCCAGTTATGTTTTAGATTTACTGGCAACAGCAGTCAAATGGAGTCTTTAACCACTGTGGGACTGCGGGAGGTGAATTTAACACGCAGTGGATTTTATTTTAGTGATTCTTTTGCAGTGTCGCTCATTGATTATTTTATCTGCTAGCCGTGTCTCTGTCTGTTGGGCGGTCAGTGATTAATGAATTCTGTGTGTGCTGGAACCTGATCCACAGACCTCATCCACAAACACTTTTTTTATCTCCCTCTTTTGAAGAGAGTCTTTTGCCTGTGACTGTCGATTTTTAGTTCAGTCTGAGGAAGAGAAGCCTATCTGTGATGTCATAATCATTTTTTTTAACATTCTGAGGAATATATTTTGCCTGTGATTGGCATTGGTCTTTAATTCTTTCTACTGAGGAGCATCTTTTATCTGTGATGTCATAGGCATTCGTCTCTAATACTCTCGCTTGAAGAGTGTTTTTATCTGTGATGTCATTGATGCATTGATTTTTACTCTACTCTGCTGAAGAGTATCTTTTCCTGTGAATGTGCGGCAGATCAGCAACACGAAACAGTGAAAGCTGGATGCCAAGCACTTGAATTTCGGAAACAGAGGGTGCCAGGTCCTGGATGTTGTGAACTGCAGGGATGCCAGGCAGTTTAAGGCAGCAGCAGCAGTGAGCTGTGTGGACCCCTGCGGTGAATGTGAATAGGGAGCTTTTCCCTTCACATAACCAGCGTTTCCTCCAGCCCCCCAGCCCTGTGAGAGTTTATTACAAAGGATAGACTCTCGCAGACACCCAGAGTACAGGCTCACAGACGCACAGAGGAGAGACTCACAGACGCACAGACGAGAGACTCACAGACGCACAGAGGAGAGACTCACAGACGCACAGAGGAGAGACTCACAGACGCACAGAGGAGAGACTCACAGACGCACAGACTATAGGCAAAGAGACATACAGAGGGAAGGAGAGGCCCACAGACAGACAGAAGAGAGAATCACAGACACAGAGGACAGACTCACAGACACAGGGAGTACAGGCTCACAGACACATACAGGCAGAGGATACGGACATTGGGGGATGAGTCATGACTCCGCCCCTCTGTGAGATAAGTGACAGGAGCTCTGGGATCTGTGTTACCGTGACAATGACAGACCTGTGCACGCAGGGGACTGGTGAAAATAACAGAAGCATTGTCTGTCCCTCTCTCTCTCTTTCTCTCTTTGTCTGCATCTCTTTTTCTCTGGCTCTTGTTCTCTCTCTCTCACTCGCTCGCTCTCTCTCTCTTTCTCTCTAGCTTTTTTGGCAGGCGCAGCCTGTGACTGATTATTTGTGGTTTCCATAGAAACGGCGGGGCTGCATAGATGGCTTTCTGGGAGTGTGTTCACTGGTGCCATTGTGCTGGGGAGACAATGATTCCCAGGCACCGGCTCCTGGCCGTCTCGGGCCCGCAGCGACCCTCGCCGGGGTCAGCTGACACCTGCTCTCCCCCCCCCCCATTGCATTGTGGGATTGTTTGCTGCTATGTAATGAAACGTGTTTACGGTGGTCGTGTGCTGGTTATTCTTCTGACATCACCACTGTCTATGGAATCTTTTTGTTTTTCCCTGAAGCTTGCTGATGTCACAGTTACACTCGGAATGCAATGGAGACGTCTCTCTCTCTCCTGATTGGCTGTGGAATTACATCAGCCCATTGTCTCTGGAATTCTGATGACACTGGCTGGGATCCGATCAGCATTTGTTCTTAGCGTGACCTAATGCTTTAAAGCAGGGATTTTTTTTGTCCTTCACAATTAGAGGTTGGTGAGTTCCACAATCACTAAATCTAACTTACCAAACCAAACGTGTGATAAAAAATATAAGATTTGTATTTAGTTGTAAGTTAAAGTACAAAGAACAATTGTTCATTGAATACAGGCTGCTGTTCCTGACAGCACAGGAACATAGTCTCTGTTCGTGCAAGACCCTAAAATGCAAACCTTTGCAGATTAGTCGAGCAGAACATTTTTCAAGAGCAGAGATGAGGATTCCTCTTCTGCCCCTTTGAATTAAATGTCAGTCAATAAATCAGTCTGGATGGAATGCCACAGCAGTTTCTGGGGGTTTTTTAACAGTTTGACACGGATACGCAGATGGACAGCTGGATTAAATCGAGGGCATTTCTGGAGCGGAGAGCCTAAGAATGCGGACGTCTCCTTGTGAAATGGGATTTTAAGTGTGGAGAAAAGGCTGTCCTGTGCTGTGACCTCACACTGGGGTGTAGACTGTACAGGAAAGCGTTAGGGCAGCTCCTTGCATACAGTACGGGGGTCTGCATGTTTACGTGTTTTTTTTAGGTGGAATTCACCTGTCACAGCTGTGTTTGTGTGCTGTGGAATTCTGAGATAGCTTGGTCGGTCCCCAGGTGTCTGTGCTGCAGGTAACGATGCCACGGCATTGATCTGTCTGTGACCTCACCTGCTCCGTGAGCTCGACCCCCATCCCCCCCACACCCCCCCCACCCCATCACCCCCCACCCCCCCATCTGACGGTTCTGTCTGACTGACTGGAAGCACTGCCCAATTCTCCCATGCTGAAACGCACTGTGAACCTACCCTCCATGTGGGCTTTAGAGAGGATGATGATGGTGATGATGATGAGGGTGATAACAGATTGTGTCTAGTCAGCGTTATTCTCTTACGTTTTCCTGCTGAGTTATTTTCAGGCACTTCGGTCCTTGAACGTTAGACTAAGACGCGGGTTACCAGCGGTCCGTGGGAAGCTTCTTCTGAAATAGATCCATGGACACATGCCTTGTTTTTAAATGGAGAACCAGTATGACGATGTGATGGTGTGTGGGTCTGCTTCTCTGTGTAGGAGGTCGTTGAGCTCTTGTAGTTTTGCTTCTTCTCCTTTTTTGCTTCCTAATCGGCCCAGCCCCACTTGGGAGATTTGCGTATTTGTGCAGACTGCATGAACGCGTAATGAGATTGCTGAGGGAAAATCCAATTTAAGTGTGAAATATTACACCTCTTCCTTGTGGCACTTGGAAAGGCTTACGTTAATGAATATGGCAGAGAAGGATTTATATTCTTATAAACCTGTTTCCGCTCTTCTAGTAAGCTTCACGTACGTGAACCTCGTGTCAGTGTGGAGCTGCTCCATGTTTGTTGCATTACATGATGAAAATGCTCGGTTGACTGTGGGTAGCAGGATTCCCGCCTCCTCAATCCAGAGAGCATTATGGGAAATGGAGTCCTGCCCCAGCTGCCATTTTCCCTAGCCCTTTCATCACTTGTACCACACGACAACATGGTCATGTTGGTGTTTGTGATTCAACATCAATGCTCTTTTCTCTCTGGACATTATTCTGAATCTCCTAGCAAAATGTGCTTTAGTAACAAAAAAATATAAAAAGAGTGTACTTAATTTTAAGTACACTCTTTGTCTTTATCGGTTACCACGTTTCATCAGAGGGATGGAGCTTATGTAACCCCCCCTCTCTGTGCTTATGTAATCATAGAAACAAAATGGAGGGATTATTTACTGCGGTACATGCACGTTCTCTTTGTCAATTTCAGTATATTCATTACTTCACTGGTGTTGTGCAAGAACCAGAATTGGGTTGTGAATTAGTCTTTAAGGCTGGGTGCAGTCATAAAATATTCTGGCTGAAGAAAGATGTGAAGAAAAAAAAAAAAAAAATTACTGTGATGTGTGAATGGACATGAATCCTCAGACGCTTAAAAGCCTTTCAGGTGTGACATCACAAATATGTGATTAGAGTGTTCTTCACTGAACATTCTAGTGATGATGTCACAATCACTGCTGGCGACTGAAAGCAGTGGAGTTCTAGAACACTGACTTAGAATTCTGAAAGAAAAAAACCTGCTCTTCTAAAAGGGATAAAATTCCCTCAGCTTGCCTTAAGTGGTCTGAAAGGCCATCGCTGTCAGCGGAGACGGCCAATCAGAGACGAGAAACGACGGTGAGGAGGAGGAGGAGGGTGCTGACCTTCACCCTGCGTGAGATCACCCCCTCCTCCCCCCTTCCCCCTTCCACTATGGAGACAAGCAGAGACACCACTGCATCCTCACACTGAGAGAAACCAGGAGGAGTCCAAACCCCCTTGTCCTCTTCGCCCCCCCCCCCCCCGTCACAGAAACACACATCAGCCCCACCAACAAAAAGGCTGGACCCACAGACAAATGTCCCTATATGGAAACTGAATGCACTGCTGTATATTTTATCGTCCTTTTTTGGGTATAATTATCCCTGCCAACGTAAGACACAATATGGCAATCCCACACATAAATGGAATATACTGTAACAGACTGTGAATGTGCTGACTGTGCAGAAAATGTGAACGTGGATATGTGGGCCCAGCGGGGATTGTGTCGACCGGTCGGCATTTCGGACGCCAGTTTGGGGGAAACACGGTGCGTTCGACACGCCTCCCCTCTCCGTTCAGCCACTTTCCTTGTGGGTTCATGGTTTTCTGAATTTCCGTTTTCACTGCGACTGATTGATGTGATTGGTTAGGAAATGGTAGTCCTGGAAAAGTGGGCGGGGTTTATTGCTCTGAATTGCACTGCTTTCACCGGAATTGAAATGGAGAGTTGACTATACACTAGAAATCATCATGAGCTGTTAATTTTTCTGAAATTAGGCTATTTAAATATCTGCTGAGTGGCAATTTACTCTCTTAAACCACAGTATGCTATAAATAGCTGTGCATGCCAATAATATGCATAGCTGTAACGTGCACATTTAATTTACATGCATAATGCATAACGAATGAATGTTCACATCCCAGAAGGGCTCTCTCTCTCTCTTCTCTCTCTTCCTTCTCCATCCTCTCTCCCTCTCTCTTTCTCTCTCTCCCTCTGTCTCTCTCTTTCTCTCTCCCTCTGTCCCTTTCTCTCTCCCTCCTTTCCCTCCCTCTCTCTTCTCTCTCGTCTCTCCCTCTCTTCCTCTTTCTCCTTCTCCCTCCTCTCCCCTCTCTCCTCTCTCCCTCTCTCTCTGTCTCTTCTCCCTCCACTCTCTTCTCTCTCCTCCCTTTCCCTCTTTTCTCCCTCTCTTTACCTCCTCTCCCTCTCTCTCTCCTCTCACCCTCTCACTCCTCTCTCTCCCTCGCTCTGTCTGAATTTCCTAATTAAATTATTCACCCAGCCCTCTCTCCACCTGCTCACATGAAGGTCCTAAGCTAGAATTTCTGCACACGGCCTGACAGTGTGCACACACACACACACACGCAGACATGCACACACACACACACACACAGACGCACACCCTCACAGACACACACACACACACACACACACACAGACTCTCACATGCGCGTGCGCACACACACAGGCACACGTTTAATGTCTCTCTTGAGGGACTCTAAACGCGTGACCTTTCAGATCTATGGCACAGGTCATGCAGGCCCACCACTCATCATTACCGCGATGGTGTCTGAACTGGCGATAAAATCACACGCGCGATTACGGGTGATTACATTTATTTACTTAGCTGATTTATGGACGATGTGCTTCTGTGCAGCCGTACACGTTTGGGTAAAGACACCGCATTGGACTCCTAATAACAACACACATTATTAATACACAGTGTGAAATATTATCTCTTGTGTCGTATCGTTTCATGTCTGCTCCTCTTTGTGAAGGAGAATATGAAAATAGATGAAAGATTCCCACTGCAATAAGCCAGCTTATGACAAGATTATTTATAGCTTGTCATTCATTTAGTCTCATTTTTTTGCAACAAAAAAAAAAAAACGTTGCCATGTGTTTGATCAGGAATGAAAACTCTTAACTGCAAGCGTTTATTTTAGCTCAGTATGACAGGGAATGCTTTTGAGGTGGATTAGTGGTGCTCCTCTGGGGTTTCAGACTTTCCCAAACAGATCCCATGCAGTCATTCCAAGAACAACTCCCAACAACTTAATATTTCCTTCTCTGGAAATGTTGCTTCCCCAAATAGTGGCAATGTCCCTGTCCCACTCATGTGATTGGAATGATGCAGGTTTCACAGTTGTGGAACACCAGGGGCAGATTAGAACCTTGCATACAGTTTCACTGTTTCATAATAATGTCATTGTGATGTCACTGTGCCATAGCATAATATGTGAATAGTGATGTGCCATTGTGATGTCACTGTGCCATAAGGTAATAAGATATCAGCACCCAGGACATTATGATGTAATTTTACCCTTTGAAGAGTTTTTTCAATGTTTTTAGTCAGTGTTCAAGGACTCAATTTATTTCAGTTACCAGCAGTGATCAATTAGAATATTCACTTTGGAACATTCTAATCACATATTTGTGATCTTACACTGTAAAGGATTAATGTAATTTTATTTAATGTAGAATCTTTGACTTTGATGTATAGTTTCTCTTTCTGGATGACTATGCAAGTGTTACTCTTACTTTTTTTTTTGTTAGTGACAGGATATCACGAGACTGTGATTTTGGCAAAATGAACACAAATGAGTGCATTTGTAAACAGGGAAATGAGAGATTTATTTTTTCGTTCTGCAGTCACAGATACGATGATCCCCAGTGCGGGTTTGAAAAGCCCGCTGACCCCCTGGGTGGCCGTTATTTTGTGAATAAACAGGCACTCCTGAGTGTCAGTTCTCATCAGCACCAGGAGATCACATCTCATTGGGTGATTAATGAAGTCTGGATTGGAAATGACTGCTTGGCTCCCGTTCGCTATTAAAAGACCCTGACTGCTGCTGTTGGATTTGAATGATGATGACCCAACAGAAGTGGAATAAACCGTAAATGTGTGGCCTTTTGGGAAAATCTTCCGACCAGATTCCCATCTTGTTGTGGGATAAACGTTATGGGAATGTTACCCATACGGTCCCTGGGCCTTTACTTGATTGGCCGATCCTGTAGTGGATTCGGTAAAATGTCAGATTAAATGTTTTATTACAGAATTTCCTGTTGGCCATTTCTCATAGTTAAAAGTTTAAAAGACTCATCACTCTTAGATTGAACACTCCCCCCCAGACAGGGGAGTGCTGTGGTGTCAGCAGGGCTGTGGGTGATGATAGATAGAGCACATGCTGGGGGGGTGGGTGGGGTAGGGGGGTGTGGTGGTGGGGGGGGGGGGGGGGGTGACTGCTGTTGTTAGATCATGTGTGTGTGTGAGAGAGAGATTGGGCAGGGCTGAGAGCTGCCCATGGGAATCGGTGTGTGTTGCCAAGGTTACCAGCAGTGCCCCCCCCCCCACCACAAGCTGCAATGGGCCTTTCCCTCAAGGGCTGCAGTGTGAAAGAAAGAGCCAGGATGCAGTTTAAACAGTTTGGAATGTCTGTTTCAAGATTCTAAGTCAGTGTTCTAGAACTCCACTGCTTTCAGTTACCCAGTAGTGATTGTTACATCAGCATTAGAATGCTCAGTTAAGAACATTCTAATCACAAAAAAATGGGTTAAAAATAAGGCTTGATCGCATTTTTCTTCGATTTGTATTTGATTTGTGCCGAGACACGCCATCGTCGGAGGTCAGTGGCTTCTTATTTAGGCCTTCTCATCTAAAACAGTTTTTTTTTTGCAGTGGACCAAATTAAGTGCGGCATCAACACAAGGCTTCGCTTGGAGACGTTTTACTCTGGACGCCTCCTGTCTGAGACGCCTCGATGTTTCCGTTTAGACCGTCAGACGTGGAGCCTTGCAGACTCCACGCGCGTCGTCCACGTTCCTCGCCCTTGGAGCGGGGGCCTGAATTGAGGGAATGACTCTGCAGAACCGATCCCGGCTGGCTGATGTGTTTGTCCGCTCCAGATTTTGTTGGTTTCAGTGTCACGTCGCACACAGCCTCTCTCCCCACAGCCTCTGAGCCGTTCGTGTGCTTGTTTATGACGGACGTGTTTATTACACTGCGCTGTTTGTGTAACACGCCCCAGCCCAGTGCTGCACGCTGACACACCAGATACAGCGTAAACACACTGGACATGGGCCGAGTAGTATAAGTACAACAGATACAGAATATATAACACACACAGCACGCCTGACAAAGGAAATTTATGCTACTGGGGATTTGGGTGCATTTGGGTCCATGAAATATGGTTTTTCATGTTTTGTGTTTTACACACTGTGATCTGCGATGGCAGATGGGTGTGCCTTGCTCTGGGCAGAGAGAAATGATCTACATTTTCCTAGGGGAAATGGTGAAAATGAAAAATTAGATTCCACGCTCCCTAACAACCAAATGCTCACCAGACCGCGTCCCGCTGCAATGTGCTGTTTTGTTATTTTAACGGCTGGAAATGTTCCTTTTCTTCCGCCTGAGTTCCCCCTTTATTCAGTATAAATGTTTTTTTTTGTGTTTCAGTGGAAAGAAATAAAAGGTGAGGAGATGTAATGACTTCCCGTTGTGTGTTTCGAAATGACTCGGAACAGCTTTTATAGTTAAGACATAATTCATTTTATCATCTTGTTTCCTTCGTGAAATGACTTTGCACATTAAGATGCGATACACAATTTCCCTCTGTCATAATCCCCAGACAGCTGCTAATAATTCAGCCTAATTATTTTAGGGAGGGCAGGTCTTAGAGTGGGGGAGGGGAGCCACACGCCCACATGAGCTGACATGGCTGTGTTCGATATGGGCAGCATGATTCTGCAGAAAATCAGACAGACAGGCTGGCCGGCAGACAGACAGACAGACAGGCAGACGGGCAGACAGGTTCTGGATCCGTGATCACTGCTCATCAACATCTGCTATTTTAGTGCCGGTTTTTGCCATCCATGAAGAGTAAAATGCCCAATGTTAATTAAGCCCTGACTTTATATCAGACCAGTGGGCCTCATGTGTACTCTAAAGTAAAATGTACACTATCGGAGTTCTTTTAACACTGGCTGTTTTTCCGTGTGGACAGTGCACCTTCAGTCCAGATCTTTGGGCGTGGTTCCCCTCCAGTACCCCTTCTGGAAATCTACAGCCTGGAGGGGTTAGATCACAGCTGTCTCCCCCACACCAGCCCCCCCACCACTCCACATGGTTCAGCCCACACCAGCAACGCCCCCCCCCCCCCCCCCCCACTACCACTCCACATGGTTCAACCCATGCCAGGACAAAAGCCTACCTCCCTCTAACCCCCCCCACAGCCCCCCCTCCCCCAAGCACCACACCCTGGAGCAGTGTTACTGAGCCCCCCATGTCACTGCCACTCCTGACTCACCACATCACATTACCCAGAATCCCTTCTGTTTCTGCCCCCCCCCCCCCACCCAGCTGCTGCTGCGGCGGCGAAGCAGCGTTGCTAACAAACGAAAGCGGAACGGAATAGCCCGACAGCCCGAGGGTGGGGGGAAGGGGGGGGCGCAGCAGCCATGCCTGTTTTAAAAGAGGATTCCAGTCGCCAACATCTGTGTTAATGCATACCGTGTCCTCTACAGTGTTATATATAACAGATGTCTGTCAAACAAATAACGGATATCCATCAAACACTGCAGTAGCAAACGTAGATGTGTGTTGCGTTGATGGCGTTTGTGTATTCAGTATGAAATGTATCCGCCGAACTCTAAGACATGTATATGGTGTGTGTGTGTAGTAGTAGAAGTGTGTTCACAGGTCAGGTCTGCCTCTTAGAGAGCAGGCGCCTTTCCCCCAGAGAAACAGGAAACAGGAAGCTGTCGGGAGGCTTGAAACCAGAGCAGCTCATGGACCTGAGCACACCATAATAATGTGTCAGGAACAATCAGGAAATTTGGAATGTTACCCCTTCTGGAATATTCCAGAAGAACTAACCATTTTCCCTGGGAAGGGGCCACGTTATGGAACGGCATGGGTGTTCCTGTTTTATACACACTGGACAAATATGTCTAATGATGCTGTAAAAAAAGATTTTTCCGGAGTTTTTCCCATAAACTTTGGAAAAATATACTTGAAACCAGCGGATAATGTCGGTTTTGGGATTAAATTGCAGCTTCCACTGGAAACATAAGAAGACGCTCGGAAAGCTCTGACAGAAGAGTGGCTTAGTGGTCAGCTGCATCATGGGTAATTTCTGTAGTCCACAAACAGCTGGTTTGTGACCCGTTTGTGATTTGTGAGGAAGGTTAAGTTGTAGTTGTAGTTTTTGCTGTATATTTACATGTTATTGTAACTCGTTGTTTATTTACATATTCTCCCACTTCTATTTTTCGGCAATATTTTATTAATTTTTTTAACTGGTATGCATCTGTGTGCATGTGTACGTGTATTGCTCTTTGTTCTTTCTGTAATTCAGAAACTATGAGCTGCATTTTTTTGTATGACAGATGCTATATAAAAAATAATTTAATAATAAAATTATTGTTATTATTTCCGAGAGGACGGCTTTGTGTCGCTCAGACCACAGCTCAGCCTGGCACTCAGCCCACACACCCATATGTGCGATTTCTTCCTCATGTCTGTTTCATTACCCCAGTTGGATTAATTCAGCCGCGTCTTGGCTTGGCAGCGAAAACGTGTAGGCGATTACATTTTCTATTTATTTTTTGGCAAAAAATGTTGAAGCACAGTGGATTTGCATCGCCTCCCCCTGCTACACTGTGTTACAGTAGGAGTGCGTCGATGTGCTGTTTAACGCACTCTCACCACCTGACACACCGGGCTAATCAGGTAACAGCGTCCACTTAAACCCCTTATGCCTTCGTGAATTATTCATTTCCGCGGATGGCTTTTAACCCGGAGTAACTGAAAGCAGCCCTCGTTGCACCTGAAGGTGGTCTTTTACCAGAACATTCTGCAGATAGCGAGAGTGATTCATGTGTGACTTTGACTTGACAAGACCAGGTTAAAACCTAGTATATGGCTGGACCTAACGCACGTGACCTGGCCGACCAATGGTGTGACTTCATCACTCACTCAGTCGCTCACTCAGTCACAGACATTCGCACTTGTAGGGCTGGCCCCGCTGCTGCGGTCCAGCCAAAAAGGACTGGGCTTGTGTTCCGGAACCTTCCGCATTCCAGCATTGGAAGGCCGATACTGTTCGGAGGGAGGAGGGAAGAGCCTGTCCGTGCAGAAAGTCTTTAGCTGGATGGCGGATGACTTTCTGGTGACCTGCTGCTCCTGTGTGCTAGCTGTGTCAGGTTCTGTTTGGCCACATGAATATTAATAATGTGAATTCATGAATATTCACGGTGTAAGGTCGCTCTTCGCCTTACCCGTGACAGGGACAGAATGCTCTAGGTTTGGGCACCTGTCCAGAAACAGGGGGCCTTAATCTTGCAGAAGAACACACTGAGGTTCTTTCTCTGGAGGGGAACAAACATTATGCTTACCTAATTCTGCGCTCCGAATACACTTTTCTATACTAGTTCTCTATGGAAAGTGACAGCAAGGATTTGAAGATTGTATATGGTGTATATGGCAGGCAGCTGATCAGATACAGTAGGTGGGTGTGCCCAAATCAGTGTACTTGGGAAACACAGTCCGTTCAACGAGACTGTTCCGTGGGAGAATATTCCAGAAGCCCCTAAACACCCATTTTATTAAAACATCCGTGAGCCAGTTTAGCAGTGTGATCAATAAAGCTGGTGACTGTAATCTGTCATTCTGACAGCTCCTGTCAGGCCCAGGTTCAGAGTAATGAGTTACACCCACAGCCATCTCTACCATCAGTTACCAGTCAGTCTGTGCTTTTTAATGTCTGACTCTGTCCGTGTGTCCCATAGTCTCTGTATGGAGTATTACCAGTCATGCAGTATTATAATACTCAAGCTTATGAGTCAGAATGGAAGTGTTTTGTGTGTCCGAATATGTGTGTGTGTAAAGCGTCTGTGTGTGTGTGTGTGTGTGTGTAAAGCGTCTGTGTGTGTGTGTGTGTTGTGCACGTGTGTGTGTGTGTATGTGTGTGAGTGGGGGGAGGGGGGTTATTGTAAGAAATAAGAAGCTGTGTTTAAACCTGGTTTCTCTCTGCACATATGGATGTGCAGCACTGGTGGGCGTGGCAGTTGTCAAGGAGGCAGTGAAGCGTCTCTTGACTGCAGTGTGAGAAGTCTGTCAGGGTCTGTCAGGGTGGGCCGGCGGCCCTGGATGCTGTCTGGCCTGGGGGGGGCGGGGGGCGGAGGCTGGGGGGGGGGCGCATCTCCTTAGACAGGCACATTTCGCCATACGGGAGACCCTGGCAGGGTTGCCATGGAGACACATGGTTCCGCGTGGAAGCGGCAGACATGGTGAACATGCCCGTGGTGCTGCAAACACGCCTGTCCCCCTTACCCCGCTCACAGGACACGCGTGTGTCTGGGGGGGAGGGGCCACAAGGCAGGAAGTCTGGGGGGGAGGGGCCACAAGCCAGGAAGTCAGGCGGGGAAGGGGGGGGGGGAGGGGGGCTGCTTTTCAGCATTTTTGAAACCAGGTGATGTTATTGTATCAGACCCTGGCCCTGGAGAGCCACAGGGCCTGCTGGCTTTAGCGTTCACATTAAAATCAGCAACCAATCCACACCCAGGAAACCGGGTCAGGTGATCAAGCGCTTAGTAACAGCAAAAACCAGCCTATCCAGTGGCTCTCCAGGACCAGGGTCTCATATATCATAGAGTAATATTACAAAGTAAATATTACAAAGCTTATGAAGTAAATCCTTTTTACACATTGTCAAATGTTATCTACCTGGAATTTATCTACCTGCAATCTCAATCCAAATAGGGGAAAAAAATATTCAGTTTTTCCAAACTGTTTTTTTCTTCATCATTCGGAGCTTGGCTGAAAAGTGTTCTCACTTTTCACCTTTTGTCATTAAGAGGGAGGTTTAATTACACCGGGAAACTTAATCGAATTCTAATGTAGTATGTGTAAAGCCTGTAATTAGTTGTCTTTCTCTAATGTGCGATCATAATTGCGCAGATTAGAGCTGAAGACACCAGGTTGGTATCAGGTAAATAGTTTTTGGCCCATAGGCACAGATGTCCTGGTGCATAAAGTGACCTCATGTTGCTATAATTCTACAGTACAATTCCTCAGAGTTTATGATTCATCACTGAAGCCTCAGCACGCCCTCATTAAACTGCAGAGTAATGAGAACTCAAAGATTGAAATAAGAAGTTAATAAAGGAAATTGCTTGTGGGAGTGTATATTCAAAGTATGAAGTGTTATGGTCCCCTACACGTTTTCTGTGTGAGACCAGCAACAAAGCATCATAAACAGGGCTAAACAATGGAACCTGCCTGGCTGTGTGTGACATCACAAATACGAGATTAGAACTGAACTGTTCTTAACTGAGCATTCTAATGCTGATGTCACAATCACTGCTGGTGACTGAAAGCAACGGAGTTCCAGAACATTGGCTTAGAATTCTGGAAAAAAAAAAAGAAAAAAAAACATTGCAAAGAACCTGCCCTTCAAAGGGTTAACTGACTCCGCTTATGAAACGTCTCTGTGTTCGGCACGACTGCAGCAGAATGAACTGGGTCACCTGCGGAGGTCTGTGCCACCTGCAGGGCTAGCTGCTGATGTGATGGATTTATGAGTGTGATATAATAATAATAATTAAGGCACTGGCTATGTAGTTCTGCTGAAATTGTCACCCATTGACGAGTATCATTTATAATTAAGCACCCTGAACATCGTTCAATTCGTTACAGAGGCTGCACATGGTAATTCTGTCCGGGGAAAAGCCAGGAAAAATGTTCAGATTCCCGCTCCAAGCCTTCTCTGCAGTCCCTTATTTGTCCACGCAGAGCCCGTGTGGAGCCTTGCAGCCGGGTGCCGTGGCGGTGGGCGCATGCATAATGCATGAGTACCGGGCTGCGGGCTGCGTCTCGGGCGCCGCAGTTCCACTGCACCTGGCCTTCCGCTGGCGAGTGCGCGCGGGTGTTACACGGCGATTAACGTGTGACGAATCGTAATTACAGCCCGGGGAGGGGGGCGGGGCCTGTGCGGATGTCCTGGCCACTCAGATCGGGCAGGAGGCGCCGGTCACTCGTAGCCCGTCTGGAGGTTTAACGGGCTGGCAGATGCAGCCGGTGGCGTTGCGGGGGCCTGTTTAATGGGACGGGGAAAATGGGCGATAATTGATCGTCTGGTGTGTTCGGTAAGCTGGCCGCAGTCTGCAGGGGGCTCCGGTGCCTGCTGGGGGAGGGTCTGCTGCCCCCCCCCTCCCCTCCTCTGAACGGGATGGTCCCAATGAGGGTCCCATATCCCTTCAGTGAAGTATCTCTGAGGATTTCCCCGTGGGCAGTTCCTGTTCCATATTAAGTGTGCCGAAGGGCTGTATCCTGTATCCTGTATCTCTCTTTAGTAAAGCATCTCTGATGATATACCCTTAGGCAGTTCCTGTTCCCTATAAAATGCGCTGAAGGGCTGTATCCTGTATCTCTCTTTAGTAAAGCATCTCTGATGATATACCCTTAGGCAGTTCCTGTTCCCTATAAAATGCGCTGAAGGGCTGTATCCTGTATCTCTCTTTAGTAAAGCATCTCTGATGATATACTCTTAGGCAGTTCCTGTTCCCTATAAAATGCACTGAAGGGCTGTATCCTGTATCTCTCTTTAGTAAAGCATCCCTGATGATATACCCTTAGGCAGTTCCTGTTCCCTATAAAATGCACTGAAGGGCTGTATCCTGTATCTCTCTTTAGTAAAGCATCCCTGATGATATACCCTTAGGCAGTTCCTGTTCCCTATAAAATGCGCTGAAGGGCTGTATCCTGTATCTCTCTTTAGTAAAGCATCTCTTGCTCGTCCTGCAGGCTGCCCTGGCCGGTGGCACTACCATGGTGATCGGGCACGTCCTGCCGGAGAGGGACGCGTCCCTGCTGGACGCGTACGAGAAGTGCCGCGCCATCGCTGACCCCAAGACCTGCTGCGACTACGCCCTGCACGTGGGCGTCACCTGGTGGGGGCCCAAGGTAACTACACCCTTTTCGTTTCCGGTCAGGAAGACCATAAGGTTAGAACACATCAGTGTCTGATAAATGCATGTCTTAGACTAGTTATGTTTGCTGTCCAAATCTCCAATTCCTGTCCAGAGCCTGGATCTAAATTTTTTTATAACCTGGAGTAGAGCCATTGAATATGCATGGCTTGTTAACCACATACCAATCTTTGTTTTCTTACAATACTTAAGGACTGGATGACACTGCAAGCGTTTAAAAAACATCTCTCTGAGTGAACAGGGTTCCCAAAGGAAGCCATTTTGTTTCACCCCTCCTCATTTGCCGCTGTGTGTGTCACTGCTCCTGAATAAAACTCCCATGATGCCTTGGGAGAGGGATAGAAGGGGTTAACCCCTCATTGTACCAAAACTGAACAGCCCCCCCTTTCTCTCCCCTTGCAGGTGCGGGCGGAGATGGAGACCCTGGTTCGGGAGCGGGGGGTGAACTCCTTCCAGATGTTCATGGCCTACAAGGACCTGCACATGCTGCGGGACTGCGAGCTGTACCAGGCCTTCCAGACCTGCAAGGACATCGGCGCCGTGGCGCGCGTCCACGCGGAGAACGGCGAGCTGGTGGCCGAGGTGAGGGCGGGACCGCCGGACTGGGGACCGCCAAGCCGAACCGAGCCATGGTTCTACAGTTTAGATTGTACCCAGAAGTGCACCATGTCTCCCCAAGGACAAATTCTGAATGCCCTCTCTGTTGTACCACAGACCGCTGAATCCAGGCTTCATGCATCATCATCGCATGACCCTAAAACCCACTGCATTTTCACTGGGGCTTTAATGTGGATTTGCATTCCAATATATACACCGATAAACCATGTGTGTGTGCAGTCAGTGACCGTGTGGTGGTCAGTGTGTGTGAGTGAAAGAACTGTAAGGTGACATTACCATGTTGCCACGGCGCTACAGACAAAGGACCACAGATGAACAACAGGGTTCTGCACCCTTTGTGACATCACAATCCCTGCCATTCTGATGTCACAATGTAGATGGCAGGTTAATTCAGTCCCCTGCTAGTCAGGCTTATTCGGAGTCATTTAAATGGGAATATGGAAATAACACTAGACTGGCTGTCTTTGACTAGGTGTGTTATTTGGAGAAAAAGAAAAAATAGTCTTTGGCCGCATGGACACCCAAGCAAGCTGTATAGACATAACCTTTGAAGCTATTACCACGCTCAGGCATGCATGCAGATGAACATGAATATTCATGCTAGAGGCACTGCACAAACATTCATACACACACACAGGCAGAAACACATCACTACACTGCACTAATAAGCCTTCTCTTTTTTCCCCCACATCCTCCCACTCTGCCCATTTGTCCCTACCCTCCCTCCCTCTCTTTCTCTCTGTCTGTGCCTCTCCCATCTCTCTCACCTCTCCCCCCTTCTGTCCGCTTCTGTCTCTTTCGTTCTTGTCCCCCTCTCTCCACCTCTGCCCTCTCTCTATACTGCTATTTTCTCTTTTCTCCCATCCCTGCCCCCGCCACACACACACACAGCCCCCCCCCACCCAGTCTGGTATCTCTGTATCTCTAATCTCCAGCTGATGCCGAGTGCATTCATGTATTTTCATCTCCACCCTGAAGCACAAATAAGGCAGCAGATCACATATGCAAACACACAAACACACACATACATAATACGCATATGCACACACACACACACACTCATGCGCACACTGATGCACACGCACTGACACATAGCTGAAAGATGCTGAACGCCCTCCCCATCACCACACACACACACACACACTGCCCTGGCTGTTCCCAGACCGCCATCTTTCCTGCTGAAACCGGTCTGGGCGCTGTGTGTGCAGGGAGCCGGCGAGACCAGCGCCATGTTTTCCGCGATGCGTTTACATCAGCTCTGTGCCAGCGCCCGGCGCGCGCTCTGACTGAGCAGCAGGCGGTCGAGAGCCGTTATATAATATCCGCCCATCCTCTTAAACCGTTGCTAGCCGCTAGCCGCTAGCCGCTAGCCGCCGCCTTTCATTCAGCCCACGGTCGCGTGATTCGCGCTCGCTTCTGGTGACAAAAAAAAAGACGCCGGTTGCAGATAGAGGATCCCCGCAATTGGAATGTAGTAAAGGCGCGTGAGCGTTAGCTGTCGGGAGGTATCACCGCCTCTCAGTCCCAATAAACGGGAGGTGTGTCCGGCGCGTGCACACCACGGCGGGGGCTGCGGAGTGGATTGCCGGGGAATTATCCGCGGTGCGTTCAGAGCCTGCCAGAACCTCGCCAGACACCCCCGCCACCGGCTCCCTCCGACGTCAGGCATATCTCGTGCCATCGCTGTTGTTAGCCTACATATTTGCCGTTTAATTCCAGGCAGGAATCAGGATTGGTCAACAGTGGGATGCGTGAAATTTGGGCTGTCTGCGCATCCACTGACAGACCGAATACGCACCATGAACCCTAAGGAATTAGCCAAAACGTCATATCGTACCTCTGCTCCAATAAACACACATGCCCATTACTACGTCCGCTTTGTTTGAGAGGGGGTTCGTTTCAGAACAGCGGTTAGCTGCGGTTAAAAATAAACTGCGCAGTAGCTTTAATTAATATAAATCCCCGCTGACGAGTGACGTATAGCTGACAGCTGTCTCTGTCTGCCGGGGCTCTTATTCCGCGGACCGAGAGAATCTGCACTCTCATGGTTCCGAATGTCATTTAGCTCCCTCTAGTGGCCGAATGTGGGAAATTAAGCCATGTTATTTGAATTGATCTGCGCTGATTTTCTTGATTAAAAATTAAACAAATTGTCATGCTTTATTCTCATATACATAGTGATATAGGCCTACACACACAGCCAATGAGGCAATTCTGTGTCAAATATTATAACTTTATTTCCCCAGGTGATATGTGCATATCCCAAATTTAGGGCCTATGTGGATCTGTGATTTCTAACCATTATTGTTGTGTGTGTGTGTGTGTGTGTGTGTGTGACTTTCACAGGGAGCCAAAGAAGCTTTGGATCTGGGCATCAGTGGTCCAGAGGGTATTGAAATAAGCAGACCTGAGGAGGTAAGACAGCTTCTACACAACAAGAGAATTTTGTTATTTTTATTTAACAAATAATGTGTGTTTGGTTAGAAAACATAGTGTGTAATTGCCTAGAAATAAAATCTCTGAGTGAGTGAATGTTGTCCCCTTGGGATAAAGAGAATGAGGAATATTAGTTCTGTACCACTGAACAGTTCCTTTGCAGCAGTAGAGGTGTGTGCTGATGCATGCAGTCGTATAAATTGTATTGACGATCAGTGTACAGGTATAAAGGCGTGTGTGGTTTAGTTGGGGTCTGGCGGTTGGCTGGGTTGAGTCATAGTCTGAGGCACTGAAGTGTGTGTGTGTGTAGGTGAGTGTGTGTGTGTGTGTGTGTGTGTGTGTGTGTGTGTAATATGAGAGCGGGCAGAGAGGATCCTAGATGACGTAAGGGTTTAAGATTCTCCTATAAGTAGAGAGAGGGGCACAAGGATCACTCACTACTGTCATGTTTACCCCCCCTCTAACCCCGCCCCCCCTCCCAGCTGGAGGCCGAGGCCACCCACCGCGCCATCACTATCGCCAACAGGGTGAGTACACATGGGGGGGGGGGGGTGAGTGTACCTGCAGACCTTGGGCCAGGCGCCAGACAAACCAACAGTAAAAATGGCTGAATTGTGTTGTTCCTGGTGAATGTAAACCTGCATCCACTCTGCACTGTTCATATAGTTCCCTATGCACAGTCTATTTGTTCCATGGTGGTAAACATCGATGGCTGTCCATCCATCCATTATCTATACCCACTCATCCTGGTCAGGGTCTCACAGGGTGTGCTGGAGCCTATCCCAGCATGCACCGGGCGAGAGGCAGGAACACACCCTGGACAGGTCATCGATGGCTGTGTTGTACACTTTAATATGAAAATGCCTGACCATTGAGCCTGGTGCTCTCTACTGAACAAAGGCCATCAGCGGCTGGATCAATACAGATTAAATGGACACATTAGACGGGTGGACTTTGCTAGAATCAACAAGGCTCTCAAACTCAAAAATAGATCTCTGTGTTTAGCTTGGCTCTTGTTTCACCCTGTTCCCTGGTAGCTGATGATTGTTTGATCTGATTATCGGTAATTGATTGATTGTCCTTTGTCCCTTTTGGTCCAGGCCCACTGCCCGCTCTACCTGGTCAATGTGTCCAGCATGTCTGCAGGGGATGTCGTGTCCTCGGCTAAGATGCAGGGTGAGTCTCTCTCTCTCTCTCTCTCTCGCTCTTTGTCTTTTCCTCTATCTGTCTCTAACTTGACTCCAGGGATTCAGTAGATCTATATTAGACTGATGGGAATTTCACTTCAGATGATGAGGGGGAACTGTTGGAGACCAGGTTAGACAGGTGCTAGTTACTCTCAGGCTAACTGGAAAAACAGTCTCATGTTCTAATGTTTGATATTTTACACCAACCTGTCCCCCCTTTCCCTTGGAGTGTGATTAATGATATCAGTGACTGATTTCCTCTGAAACCCCCCCTCTCTCTTTGTCTCTCTCCCCCCTCCCCCTCCCTCTCCCCTCTCCTCTCTCTCCCTATCCCCCTCTCTCTCTCTCTCCCTCCCCCTCCCTCTCTCCCCCTCTCCCCCTCTCCCCCTCTCTCTCTCTCTCTCCCCCCCCCCCGGTGCAGGTAAGGTGGTGCACGCAGAGACCACCACGGCGCACGCGGTGCTGAACGGGCTGCACTACTACCACCAGGACTGGGCACACGCTGCAGCCTACGTCACTGTGCCCCCGCTGCGCCTGGACCCCAACACGCCCAACTACCTGATGAGCCTTCTGGGAAAGTACGCCCCCCCCCCCCCCCCCGAGGGTCCCATCCTGTGTAGATCTTACTGTTCTCAGTGCCTGTCTTCCCTTCAGCACTCTGTAGAGCTAAGTCTGTGTTCTAGAACTCCACTGCTTTCAGTCGCCAGCAGTGACTGTGACATCATCAGCATTAGAATGTTCAGTTAAGAACACTCTAATAACATAACTGTGATGTCACAATTGTACCTCTGCTCAAGATGCAGCTGCCCCCCCCCCCCACACACACATACACACACACACCCATTGTGTGTATCTGTCATGGAATGTGAATGGTTTAAATGCACCCATTCATAGATCTAGAATACCCAGCCAGTTGTAAGTTATTTAAAGGCAATTAGCTGCACGTGAATTGAGTTTGAAATCTAATTCTGGCTGGCTCATCTGAATTTTGGGCTGAGAAGAACTGTGTGTGACAGCCAGGGAACGCGGTTTTACTCATAACACCCCAGTGCCATTGAGACATCCATCATCCAGGCTCTCTTAAGAATCGCCTGGTTTGCTTGTCATTGGCTGAGAAGTGCGGTTGCTGTAGCCGTGTTTCAGAGCGAGTTGTGTGACGGACACGCCCCCCCGCCCCCCCCGCCCCCCTCCCTCGCAGCGACACGCTGAACGTGGTGTCCTCGGACCACCGGCCCTTCACCACCAAGCAGAAGGCCATGGGCAAGGAGGACTTCACCAAGATCCCCCACGGCGTGCCGGGCATCCAGGACCGCATGAGCGTCATGTGGGAGCGCGGCGTGGTGCGTGCTGGACCGCCCAGATCTCGCTTTCCTTTCCTTTCTCTCTCTCTCTTTCTCTCTCTCCTTCCTTTCTTCTCTCTCTCTCTCTCTCTCCTTTCCTCTCTCTCCCTCTCTCTCTCTCTCTCTTTTCTTTACTCTCTCTCTCTATCAGACCTTCTCCTCCTGCCCTCCCTCCTTCTCTGTCTTTTGTAGGCTTTGCTAAGAAAGCACGAGTATGAAACCCCCTCAGTTCCCCTAAGTTTCTGTCTTGCCGTGTGAAATTTGAGATGTCTTGTTTTTTTTGCAGTAGGGTCTCTTTGATCCAAGACTGTTTATCCAGTTAATTAATTTAGTGAACCTTATCCTTAACCTTTGATTCACTGAAACTCTGTTTGTTCCCTGTCTCAACACCCCCCCCCTTCTCACCCTCTCCACCGCCAATGCCCCCCCCCCCCCCCCCCCAGGTCGGAGGCAAGATGGATGAGAACCGCTTCGTGGCAGTGACAAGCTCCAATGCCGCCAAGATCTACAACCTGTACCCCAGGAAAGGGCGGATCATCCCGGGAGCGGACGCTGATGTGGTGGTGTGGGACCCCGACGCGACCAGGTACACATGCCCCGCCCCGCCACGCCCACCCACCCCCGGCACCGCCCCCCTGTCCCTGCCCGACCCCCCCCCTCACCCCACCCCACTCCCAAATGGAGCTTGACTCGCTGAAACAATGAGCTTGTGTGTACTCTGTGCAGGACCATCTCCGCGGCGACGCAGGTGCAGGGCGGCGACATCAACCTCTACGAGACCCTGCGTTGCCATGGCGTTCCCCTGGTAACCGTCAGCCGCGGGCGGGTGGTGTGCGAGAACGGGGTGTTCATGTGCGCGGAGGGTTCCGGAAAGTTCTACCCGCTCAGGACCTTCCCCGACTTCCTGTACAAGAAGATGGTCCAGAGAGAAAAGGTGAGACTGGCCTTAGCTCCCCAAAAGGTGTCACCCCCGAGTCAGTAGATTGACAGCTCAAAGGACCAGTAAGAGTCCTAATCAGAGCCATTGTTGAGTAATAAGCTTGTGATTTTTTTCTTTAAAGTAGCTGATGCCAAACTCCGTGGTCATACTTACCTTGTGTGTGTGTGTGTGTGTGTGTGTGTGTGCCCACGTGTGTGACCTTACAGTGCCAAGCTCTGAAGGGTGTGGAGCGGGCCCCCTACGTTGGCGATGTTGCCATCGTGCACAACTCGGGCAAGAAGGAGGCGGGGCCTCCTGACGGGGACACGCCCACTCGACCCTGCACCCGACACGGGGGGATGAGGGACCTGCACGAGTCCAGCTTCAGTCTGTCTGGTATTTACTCTGTGTGTGTGTGTGTGTGTGTGTGTGTGTGTGTGTGTGTATGTGTGTGTGTGTGTGTGTGTCCAGCTTCAGTCTGTCTGGTATTTACTCTGTGTGTGTGTGTGTGTGTGTGTGTGTGTGTCCAGCTTCAGTCTGCCTGGTATTTACTCTGTGTGTGTGTGTGTGTGTGTGTGTGTGTGTGTCCAGCTTCAGTCTGTCTGGTATTTACTCTGTGTGTGTGTGTGTGTGCGTGTGTGTGTGTGCGTGTGTGAGCGTGTGTGTGTGTGTGTGTGTGTGAGCGTGTGTGTGTGTGTGTGTGTCCAGCTTCAGTCTGTCTGGTATTTACTCTGTGCGTGTGTGCGTGTGTGTGTGCGTGTGTGCGTGTGTGCGTGTGTGCGTGTGTGCGTGTGTGCGTGTGTGCGTGTGTGCGTGTGTGCGTGTGTGTGCGTGTGTGTGCGTGTGTGAGCGTATGTGAGCGTGTGTGCGTGTGTGTGCGTGTGTGTGTGCCCGTGCGAGTGAGTGTTCGTGTTTGTGTGTGTGTGCGTGTGCGTGTGCGTGAGTGTTCGTGTTTGTGTGTATGTCTGCGCATGTATTTCTGTGTACACGTTAATTAGGGTTACTTTAAAGTTAGCAAGGACTAAGTCCAGTAAAGTGCTAATGTTCTGAGGAAATGGCTAGCATTGCTGCATTTGATTGGCCGATTTGGGTCGAGCGATTGAGTGATAGCTAGCTTAGTGTTAATTAGGTGCTAACGAGCGCAGGCCTTCCCGTTGCTGATGTTATTTTGCCGTTGGCAGGTAACCAGGTAGACGATCATATTCCAAAGAGGTCTTCAGCCAGGATTCTGGCGCCCCCTGGTGGCCGGTCCAGCGGCATCTGGTAACCACGGAAACCACTATCACCGGGACCAAACAGAGTTTCGCAGCTGTGGTGTGCACACCGTGACCACACACACACACACACACACACTACCGGGCCAGAACACTGAGAAAAATCTGTCTTTAGTTTGTTTTAAAAAAAGAAAAAAGAAAAAGAAAAACCAAGCCAGAAAACTGCACTGATTTTAATAAGGCAAGTGATTTAATTTAGGAAATCTGTTTTAACCGCAAAAAACCTACCACAACTACAAATAAGATAAATATTCGAAAGACCAAACAAGACAAAACAAAAATATAATAATATTGCACTGTTTTGTAATTGGAAGTGAACACTGCTCCTCGATGCACAGTGACTGATCCAAATTTTGTGTATGATTTGGAATGATTGGGAATGAATCCTAAAAACGTGTGTTAGTGAAAATGACACGATCATTTACAAGTGATCTCTATCCATTGTGGAAAAAGAGTATATATATATAACATATATGTTCTCTTAGTTGTGGTTCTAATAGGTTATACAATGGAACAGTACCTTTTACCAGTATGGTTGTAAGACAAGTCCGAAAATAAATTGCGCCTGCATTGGTCTTTTTTTTTTTCACGAAATGCCTGGCACAAGAGGACGTTTTGTTGAATATCTCTGAATGACATATATATATATATATATATATATATATATATGTTTTAAAAAAAAAACAGTACAGTTTTTTTGGTTGGGTTGCTAAAATCGGTGTTGACTGGAGTTATTTAACAATACTAGAAGTTGAAAAATGCATAGCGCTAATAGATGTAGAATAGTCATAATTGCAAACGTGCTTTTTGTCATCGTGTCTTCTCGTTGCCACGGATACGTCTGAGAAAGTGAAATCCTCCCAGTTTACATCTGTGTGATTGCTGCTTCCTGAGATTTCCCACCCTGGGAAGCTACAATCTTCCTTCAAGCTCTGCACCCCGCTAACCTTTGTGTTCTTTTGTTTTGTTTTTTTGTTTATGGTTGTTCTAGCTGCAGCATCAGGCAGTTGGTTCTTGCCCTTTTTAAAATATGATCCATTACTTCCTGTTATGACATTTTAGGGCATTGTTCTTGTTGTTGTGTATCACCCAGTGGCACTTATAATTTCAATTCCAATTCTCTCTCTCTCTCTTTCTCTGATCGTTTTTTTGTTATTTTTCGTGATGAAGCTTAAATGTGGTGATGAAGTCCAGCTGCTTCGATATGTATCTCTTGACATCTTCGGCTTTCTCCAGAAAGCGTGGGGAAGGGGGGGGGGGAAGGGGGGGGAGGGAGGGAGGGAGGGTGGGTTCAAAGGTCCTGGTTTCTTCACTGACTGCTTCTCATCGAGGCGTTGTGTGGAACCCGGGAAAAAAAAACAGTTTTGTCAATGCGGGACTCTCACATGTACAAGGTTTGGGGTTTTCCCTGAAGGGTGGGTTTTTAGGCCCTGGTAGGTGAGTTCCTTTTGGGGTCTTGCAGGATAAGTTTGTCCTCAGTTCTTGCTAACCACAACATAGGCTACATCAGGAACGAGCCCACACCATCGTTTACCAACGTTATTCACCGTTCCTCCGCTTGCCTTCTGATCTGATGCCAGTCGCACACGGTTACCACATCAAAGAGTGCTAAATGTCGCTGTAAGTCTTTAAATTGTCACGCCAGAGACTCCGATACTGTTTTTTTTTTTTTTGTTTGTTTTTGTTTATCCCTACGTGTGTTGGGATATATCCATCTTCAGGCCTCAAAAAACGTCTCAGCGATTCGCAGATTCACATGAAAAGCACGCGAGGAGGAAGATCTATTTCCAGTTGGGTTGATAACCATGTTTACAGACAGGATCTCGATGTCTTCATCTGTCCTCTTCCCCCATAATGTGAATTTCTGAGCGATTTATTTGTTTCAAAGCGGCTTCAGTGATTTCCATACACAGTAGTGTTATGTCAGAGTGACTTGATTGGGACTTTGTTTGTGCCTGAAAGTTGGGAAAAAATAAATTTTTTGTCGGAATTCCGTGCAAAGGTCACCATTTTTACGCCACTTTAATTTAGTCAAATATCGATTTTCTTCAGGTAATACCAGTTGGATTTGCTTCCACCATCTTGTTTATCTTTTGAACGGAAGACACCTTTAAGTACTGTCACTTCTTCTAATCAAATAACATAATCTTGTGTTGACTTTACAGCACACCGCAGACATTAGTATTAAAAAAAAAAAATAAAAAAAAACACAGACAAGATATTACCAAATATTTTACCAAAATTAAATCAGTCAAACAAAATAAAATCAAGGGTGTTTTAATTTATGATTAAAAATAATTTTACCATTAAATGTATATCGTACACTTTTACTTTGTATTTTGGTGACTTCCGCTAATAGCTAAAATTATTAAAAGGATTTGTACAAATAAAGAATGTACATTTTCTACAATTCATGATTTGTGCATGTTCTCTACTGAGTCCTGAATATTAGGATTATTATATGAATAGCAACATATTAACGACAGAGGCTGTCTATGTTCATAAGGGGTCAAAGGGCACAAGGTCAAAGGTCACATGCTCTGACACAGAAGGTTTCAGTGTAGTCTGTGAAAAAAAAAGCTGCTTTGAAATGCAGTATTACATCAACTAAATACCTCCGACAAAGCTGGTGTATTGGATTGTTTTTTTTTTTTGTTTTGTTTTGGAAAGATGGATCAGTTATTTTTCACCAAAAAATGCCATAACAATAGTAATGCTCATATAATCTCACAAACATCGTTATCTCAGCACATTGTTGATAGCACTCTAAATGCCAGTACGGACATGCACGATGGTAAGTGAAAGGAAATCTGTTGGTGCTGCCTACACACACACACACACCGAAACACACACACACACACACACACACACAGAGTCAGTCCAGTTACTGCTAGGCATTCATTCTCTACGCTGTGTGTTCAGTGCTGAAATCCATGCATCTAAACACCACGCCGAGACTCCCTTTCAGTCAGAAGATCACTGCCAAAGCCTGCGATTGGTAAACACGGTCCAAAGAAAAGCAGAGATATCACCGATATCTCACACACTTGTTAGCATTAGCACACATCAGAGAAGCAGACTAGAGGCTGCCTTTTTAAAATTCTGCTAATATATGCATTCTGTTTACAATCGTTTGGGTGAATACTGAGCCTGGTGCTGTGTTGTTGGGGTGCAGGCACTTACTGAACCATTTTGGGGGCGACTAGGATAGGGCTTTGGAGGATGGGGGACACATTGGCAGTGAGGCGAAAAGGAAAAACAAAAAGCACTTTTTTTCCTTTCTTTTTTTTTTTTTTTTTTGCAAACAGGTAGCAGTTTTGTGAGTGAGAGTCAGATTTTGTGGTCCGGCACAAACCTTACCGGATTTGGAAATCCCTTTTTTTTTCGATTAATGGAAAAAAAAACCTGGAACGTTGCTTAGAAACACAAAGAAACACAAATTACGAGCTTCCTCTGGAGCACTGATGCTCACATACTCGCACGTTACTGTTTGGGGGGGGGGGGGGGGAGTTATTGTAACTAGGTTACCTGAAAAGAAAACCTGTACATAGTCAAAATGGATGGAGAGTGAATGCCACTTGTTCCAGGCAATTGGTGTTGCTCCTGCCTATCTGGGGAAAATAAATAAATTACTACGAAGCATTGCGCTGACTGAGCTGCATGGTTTCACAAGGAAAACATAATTTTATGGTTATTTTAAATAGTTCTTTTTTTTTATCCATTAGGTGTGTCATTCTGAAATAAATATGGTATATTTATTCATTTTTTTGTTTTTTGTTTATTGAATGGCATAGTTCATGAAATTCTGTGCAAATATAGTTTCCATTGTAACGGTCACAGTAGGAGATGGCTTAACAGTGCATGAGCACACATTGTGTCTAATCTGGTGCTGAAAGATATTATTTTTTTTTTTTTTGTTACTATTGGTTTGTTATTTGTATTGTTCTTTTTTTATTTTCCAAAAAGGCACTTTGTGAAAAGGTCTGTGGTTGTATGTGTCTGTAGAGACTTGTGTCGAAAGGTGAACTTTAAAGTGATTGGCTCGTTTCTTATCACATGAATGAGTGCAAAATAAACCACGTAAATTCTGAAAAGTACGGCATCGTTTTCCTTCTTTCAAAAGCACTTTGTGTAAATAATTTAATGACATAAATGAAAGTTGAACTAGTAGTATGAACTACGCGCTATGAATTCATTTGCACTAAGTGCAATTTAAGGTACACGTAAACTGAAGTTTGCAGATTTATCACAGTTTCACTTCAAAATGAGCACTTAGATTTTTTTAAAAACACATACACACAAATATAAAAGTTATATTTAAAAATGTGCATATTCATTTAAAATGTATTAAATGTGCACTGCAGTGAAGTTGTAAATCGCGTTAAGTATATGTAGATCATACATTTCTGGTTTCTAACTATAATTATGTAGTAGGGATGAAGTCGTCTGTCCGGCAAAATTTGAGTCGAAAGATGAGACTTCTACAGTATATAAATGGTTAAGGCTGACGAACTACATGCTGGACATTTTGGCTCTGGAAGGTCTCCAACGCGCTATGGAGAGCAGAACAAATTCCTGAGCCAACATGGCTATCTGTGGGAAACAGTTGCGTGGTGCCGCAAACTCGCCAGGTCACCTGCAAAACGCGCATGCGCATTCGCCTTACAGCGCGTAGCCAAATGCTAGTCTGAGTGGCGGCTTTTGGGGGCGGCCCGTTACTAGAACAGCGCTCGAGCTAGCAACGGCGGTGACGGGTATCAGACTACGCAGTGAGAGGATATTGCTAACAACACGAGAAAAGGGAGTCGCTTGAACACAGTGAGTGAAACGCACTAACAAAATGTCAACCGTTTATTCCTTGGTCTTTCTCCGTATGACAACTTGGTCTAGCCGGGCCGTCAGCTGGTTTTCGTATGTTTCAAGGCAGACGTTAGCGGGGTTTTCAGTAGCAACAGCTTCTATTTCATCCATTCAATGTTAATACTAGTGACAGTGCCCGCGTGAGATTTTCACAAAGGCCTGCAGAGGGGGTCGGCTCGAGAAAGAAGCCCCGTAGCCGGTGTCATGTATTACAGCGATCACGCTATGCGCTATCACGCAGCTGAATTGATTTTATCCGCTGGGTATACTTAGCGACTGCGTTGCGAGGTTAGCTAGATTGGTTATTTCCGTGTGGATTAAACGGGTCCATTTTAGACACGTGAGCGGGGCCGACATATTCAACTATAGAATTTATGTTGCGCAGGCGACGTATGTGGTGTTTAAATAACGCCCACCTAACAGTATTGACGGCGCAAAACTTCGGCTACAGTATTCAGACTCGATGCGCCGCAACCTGCTGTAGGCTGTGTGTCTGTTTGATGACATTTATTTCACATTTGACATTTCGAGACATTTGGCCGAGTACTTGTTTAGCGGTTGAAATAGGTGGTGCGCTTCGAAACCGGTTGCTTCATTTTTGTCTGTGTCAAGAAATATTGTTATTGAGAAATGGGACTCCTAGCTACTTATGTCGTTTATATCAAACGATAAAACAATGTTTATTCACGCCAAATTGTGGCGTGTTGGAGTTATACAAAGCAAATGGTGATTATTGCATTATAAATAAAACTTTTGCGGTTTATTTCCATGAAATATATTCTAGTTTTTTTGTTTTCTCTTTTACGGGGCTTTGTGAGCCAATGTTTAGCTTTGAAGGAACAATGAGAGAATGTAATGGGCATATGTGTTAAAATGGGAATATGACAGCGCGTGGAGGAGCTGGTAAATTGATAAACGGGCTGAATCCAATGAAATGGGCGTAGCGCTCGCTTAAATACTTCGACAACGGATCGGAGAGAAGTTAACGTAATATTATGCGGCATCATCATTACACAGCATTCGGCCTCGAGACCTGTTCCCCCCTTGCGAATGGAAAGGCCAGCCGGTCCGGCCGTTTAAAATGTCATGTTTTACGTGCGTTTGCTTAAACAGTGACTGGACTTTTCCAGAGAAATCGATTAATCGCTGAAACGTATACAAATCACTGCAGGTAGTAAGCGAGCTTCTGTGCCAAGCTGCGGCGGGTTCTGCGTTGATACCAAAGCGTTCTGGCACGAGCTCGGGAAAGTCGTTCGGATGTAAAATAGCCAAGACGTCATTCTTGTGGCCGTGCCAATTCCCGCATATTTTGGGTATGAAGTTGTGGGGGACTTTGTTATCAGAAAATGTAATTGTTATCAAGGGCTGTGATTCAGATGTTTTCCTGAGAATAATATCTTTTATTGTCTCCATGGAGATGTGGTGAACGGTCTGATAGAGTGCTCCTCCATGATATTATTCAGGTTTTCATTTTCAGATTTGTATGGAACTGTACTTTTTATTTGCTTTTTTCGCAGAATGCGTGTTGCCTTTAGCTAATTAGGTTTCTGTCGTAAAAGGAATGGGCTGTCTTCGTTTTCCCATCTGAAAGTAATGGTTCTCTGTCCTTGGTGCTGTACCGAAGCTAGCCGTGTCCGGTACTTGAGAAATGTTGCTATCACGCTCCTTTAAGTGGGATCGATTAGCACGTCCTCTTTACGTTCCCGCACGAGAGGGACTGCACTTAGACGGTGTTAACAGATGGCACACTCTGGCACCTCAGTGTTTAGCTCAAGTGAGTTTCCACTTCAAAAGATGAAGTGCTTTATGCAGATAAGATGTCTTATGCAGATAAGCTTTCGCCCTGGACGGAGTGTAGCACAGTGGGTAAGGAATTGGGCTTGTAACCGAAAGGTTGGAGGTTCGATTCCCGGGTAAGGACGTTGTACCCTTGCGCAAGGTACTTAACCGGAATTGCTTCAGTGTGTATCCACCTGTATAAATGGATACAATGTAAAATGCTGTGTAAAAGTTGTGTAAGTCGCTCTGGATAAGAGCGTCTGCTAAATGCCTGTAATGTAATGGTTCTCTACTCTAAGTAATCATTAATCTCCCATCGGAATATGGACTAAACAAGGGATCTGCTTGTTCATGACTGTTGGTCATTTTCTGAGATTTCTGATAATCTCAGATTGATTTTCTGAGATTATTAAAAATAGTACTCAGAGACTCAAAGTATTACTCCATATATGTTTCATGGCTGTGGCTGTTAGAAAAACTGAAGTATGAAAAATTGAAGCTTCTTCTTTAAGCACTACATGTGCCAAAATGACAAGAAGAGCGTACTGTGACATTTAGAATTAAATGAAAAAATCTGTTGCTCTAAGTTCAGAAAACGGCATTTAAGAGAGGAGTGTTTCTCAGTGCGTGGAGCCGCACATTGACTGTGTTAGACGTAATCAGAATCAGTGGGTCTGCTTATGAACAGAGGCCACTTTGTGCGCATGATATACTGTACAGCTCAGAGGGCCTCGCTTGGGGGAAGACCTTAATCCGCTTACTCAGTTTGCTTCATAGAAAAGAGGCGTTATCCAGAGACTTAAAAAGTAAAAGTGAAAAGTGCAACACTTTCGGTGTCAACCTTCGGCATTTGGAACGGCGATTGTGTGATCTGCGATTTTTTTATGATCTTGAGCAAAGCTGCTTTATGGTCCCTGTAAACCTGCGCTTGTGTTGCGTGACCGTGCTGCAGGGCTGTTATCACGCCCGGCTGTGTGCTGGAGTGGGTAAAATGTAGGCCTGTAAAAGGCCTTGGAGTTTGCCCTGCATGGATTTGCGATACTCTGCAGCACCGTTTCACTGTCTCTGACTGCCTGTCATCAAACCCCTTTACTCTACAGAACTGAACTTAAACACCGTCTGTCTCTACAAGCACCTGTAGCACACAGTCTCTACAGGCACCTCTAACACACACACTTACTCTACAAGTACCTCTAACACACACTCTCTGTCTACAGGTACCTCTAACACACACACTTTCTACAGGCACCTCTAACACACACACTTACTCTACAGGCACCTCTAACACACACACTTACTCTACAGGCACCTCTAACACACACACTTACTCTACAGGCACCTCTAACACACACACTTACTCTACAGGCACCTCTAACACACACACTTACTCTACAGGTACCTCTAACACACACACTTACTCTACAGGCACCTCTAACACACACACTTACTCTACAAGTACCTCTAACACACACACTCTACAGGTACCTCTAACACACACTCTACAGGCACCTCTAACACACACACACTCTCTCTCTACAGGTGCCGCTCACACACACACACACACTTTCTACAGGTACCTCTAACACACACACACACACACACACACTCTACAGGTACCTCTAACACACACTCTCTCTCTACAAGAGCACCTCTACTGTGTAATGTTCCCCATCTCCAAAGTTTAGACCCGTGTATATATGGGGCGTTTATTTCTTCTGTAAAGAGTGTGTTCTTAGTGTGGTGTCAGTCATCCATTATTACTCATGTGGTCCTGTCCATTCCCTGTAAGACACCTGTTAATGGCTTCTTATTCAGTTAATCTTTAATGACTACTGAGAGGGCACAAGTAGAGGGGGGCGAATCAAATGCGTCTTCAATGGGGGGCGGAGGAGTAGAGGGTGGCTGTTTTATTTTAAACCCCCCCCCCCCTCCACATGGGACGTTTTTACTGTAGTCCACACAGCCCAGAAGAAAGAGTGTCCTCCTTCAGTTCTCTTTGTGCGCCTGGCGTATCTTTTTTTTGTTTTTTGCTTGTCTGTTTGGGCATTGTTGTTAAATGAAACAAGCCCGGTCGCGTCTGTCAGAGGACGTATTGGATGGCAAATTCTCTTTCGCTACACGCAGAGCTCATATTATCTTCCTCTGGGAGCCCGCTGTTTACCAGCCAGGGTATCGATTTACAGTCCACTTGCTTGGAATTGATGGGGGGGGGGGTTTAACTTGCTTTTTTTCTCATTGTAGAAAATATCATGTACTCAAAAATAAAATGGTTTTGTTTCTTTTTTTGTCTTTTATCGTTTGAGCTGGAGTTTCGCCGGGTTATTGCGGTCGAGTCGAGCCCCGCGGGGGGAAAAAAACCACAAGCGTGTGATTAATTATGGACGCCGATCGGTATTAGCATATTGTCGTCTCCCGCCCGGTGTTGTGTCGCCGTTCCCGTGGCGATGCCCGCGTCTGTGCCGCCCACCGCCCGCTGCGTCGGCGGCGCGGAGAGAAAGAGCCGTCTGTCCAGCGGACGCTGCGATCAACTCCGTTTTCTCTGTTCCTCTCGTGTTTATTTAAACGCGTCCCCAAAATGCGAGCCGCAACTATTCCGCCTGTCCGTTGCACACAGTGACAGTTAAGCGATTTTCGGCGCTTTTATTTTGACTTTTTTTCCAGTTCTTTTTGATCAGTATTCCGTGACCAACACCAACTGTGTGACGTGTCCAAAAACTGCTTAAGTGACCGTAGGCTGCGGACGAAGAGCCCTGAGTTTGAACAGTTTGAATCAAGCACATATTTCAACACGGCGTCTTAAATCATCTTTAACAGTTCTGTAGACGCGAGCTCATTGGCCCCGTGAGGCATCGCTGATTGCCAGGAGAACTGACAGCTTTAGAGTTTGATCCATTAAGATCGCTCTGTACACCCGCACACCGTCTGGCCTGTGGCTAGCTTATTAATAGCTCGCCGGTTTCATCGTGTCATAATAAAGGCTCCCCACGGTCTTGTTCTTAGTCAGCAGTTTCTGCTTCCTGGTGGAGCCGGAAAAGCCTCTGCCAATCGGCATTGCCGTTGCTGACTGCTGCGATTCTATTGGTTGTTGAGTCGTGGAGCTCCTCTCTGTTTTCCACCAATGAGGTGACATTGTGGCTGCCTTATCTCATTGTTGTTAGCCTCCCCCCCCCCCCCCCCCCTGCTCCATTCTATCCAGGAGCTTCCGGAACATTCTGGGCTAGTCCGGTTCTGGAGGCTCGGGCGGGTCGTCCAGTCCATTGTTGATTCTGTGCCGCGATCCAGTTGAGTCAGCGGGTGCGTTCTGTTCCTCCCTGTGTGAGCTGATTCAGTACTAAAACCCCCCCCCCCCCCCCCGGGGGGGTGGGGGGCAAGTCTGTGCCAGAAATTCCTGCCCCCCCCAAAGAGAGAGAGGGAGAGAGAGAGACAGAACACTGCATATGCTCCACTTACCCCCCTCCCATTCTCATGGTATCATCTGTCCTCCTTCACAAACAGTCCTGTCTGGTCTCAAACATTTTTGAAGTGGGGGGGGTGGGGGTGTGGTGAAAGCCCCCTCTCCTCTTCCCCCAGCATCTCTGCTCTCATTTTTTTTTCACCTCTCTGGCTGCACCTCGTCTTTCCGACGAGACGTTAAAACCGAGGTCCTGACTCACTGTCGCCGTTAGAGGTCCCACGACACTCGTCGCAAAGAGGGGGGGGGGGGGGGTTCCCCGGCGAAATTCTCAACCTGCCTCCTAATCATCCTCCAGTGTAGCTGGCTAAAATAGTTCTCTCCCTCTGCACCTCCGCTGATGTGTGGTGAGCGTTCTGGCTCAAAATGGCCGCCGTGCATCACCCAGGTGGGTGCTGCACATCCGTTGGTGGCTGAAGAGAGCTTCCCTCTAGTCATTGTAAAGGGCTTTGAGTGTGAGAAAAGCGCTATATAAATGCGAGCCATGATTATTATTATTATTATTGTTAGTATGTGTGTGATGCATGGATTCCATAGGGCTTTTGCATTGAGTTTGAGGCCCTGAACTTTTTTTTTTTTTTAATTGCTTTTGTAATTTAAATCCTTAAATCCAATATGGCCGTTGTGGGAGAGAGACTGGAGATGAACTCACGTCAGGGCCAAGTTGTTTTATGTTGTGCGTTTCCCGGCAGATTTGTCACGGTACACTTAGCAGCACAGCCCCGTCCAAACCCCGGAGGACCTCAGTGCCAGAAAGAAAGTCCCTCAGGTGGAATAACCGGGAGGAAACCTCGTTAGGGGAACCGGGCTCATTGGGGGGGGGGTGGTGGCTATCCTCCACTGGCCAGCTCAGGGTGTGTAGAGGTAGGAGGGGCCCCAAGTCTCCCCTGCAGGACAGGTGTTGGGGACGGATTGCATCTCAGCGAGAACCTGTTACTGGGGTTGGTGCCAAAAAACCAGAAGATTCCTCTCAGTGTTGATCTACGAATCAGCACTGAGCTGAGAGAGGTCATGTGACCTGTTAGTAATGACAGGGGTGGAACTGAGAGGAGTCATGTGACCTGCTAGCAGTGATTAAAGGAGAACATCGGGAGGTCATGTGACCTGTGTGACATGTGATATACAGTCCGGAATCTTCTCTAAGCCCCACCCCCCTGCCCTCTACAGACCGGAATCTGCTCTAAGCCCCACCCCCCTGCCCTCTACAGTCCGGAATCTTCTCTAAGCCCCACCCCCCTGCCCTCTACAGACCAGAATCTTCTCTAAGCCCCACTCCCTGCCCTCTACAGACCGGAATCTTCTCTAAGCCCCACCCCCTGCCCTCTACAGTCCGGAATCTTCTCTAAGCCCCACCCCCCTGCCCTCTAAAGACCGGAATCTTCTCTAAGCCCCACCCCCTGCCCTCTAGAGACCGGAATCTTCTCTAAGCCCCACCCCCTGCCCTCTACAGACCGGAATCTTCTCTAAGCCCCACCCCCCTGCCCTCTACAGTCCGGAATCTTCTCTAAGCCCCACCCCCTGCCCTCTACAGACCGGAATCTTCTCTAAGCCCCACCCCCTGCCCTCTACAGTCCGGAATCTTCTCTAAGCCCCACCCCCCTGCCCTCTACAGGAATCTTCTCTCAGTCGGTTCCCCAGCAGATGGGCGTGATTAATGTGTCTCCACACACTCTCTACAGGCGGCCATGGGCTTCTGGGTTGACTTTGGCAAACGGCGTGTTTAGACAGACGCGGGGACCCATACGGGAAGCTTCAGAACGAGACGACCGGCAAAAACGAACGGGATGAGAGAGAGGAGGGGTGAGGTGGGGTCTGAGGCGGAAATCCCCCTCTTACAGGAATGGAATCCCCCTCTTACAGGAATGGAATGTACAACAGCATACTGAAATATATAAATATATTATCAACATATTGCAAATTTTCCCACATATATTGGCAAAATTCTGTTTATTGCTGGTTTCAAATATTGCGGTGCTTTTAAAAATATGTATATATCACTGTGAAATGTACTGAATGATGCTGAGGCATTGCAACTCTCACTCATGGGTATCTTGTATGTAAGTAACAATGGTACCATCCACTAGGTATGACATTCACAGTGAGGCTGCACACACACACTCACGCTCACACACACACATATACACACACTCACGTTCACACACACACATATACACACGCACATACACACACACACACACACGCACACACATGCACACACACACTCACGCTCACACACACACACACACACACACACACACACACAAACACCAGCCTTGTGTACCATGCTATAAACCGGCCGCCTTTTTGCTGACAGGCTGAAACGCTTATCAGCGAGGGTGGGGTGGGCAGATCTCTGTTCCCGCTCTACTGTCCCGCTGCTGTAACTTACCATGCGCCTGTCTGGCGGGGGTCACGGGGTCGACGTCTGCGGGCCGTCGTTTGGAAGGCCGTGTTGTTTTAGAACCGTGCTGGTGTGTAAACCCTCAGACCCCCCAGGAAGGCCACAGTTTAACTAACACGTCACAGCGCTCCTCAGCAGTGAACTGCATGTGTATGCGTGTCTGCGTCCATGCGTATATTCTAATTATATCCTTTCTTTGCTTTTCTTTACCGCACACCGAGTTGGGGTCCAAACCCCGGGTTCCAGAAGGTTCTACTGGCGACGCGTGGAATGCGTGTTGCGCAATGCGGAGAGCCCGCACGTGACAGCGCCAGCCCGGGATTATGAGCCCGCGCCGCGGCTTTCTCCCGCACCGGGGGAAGCGGGGGATTAGGTCCTGCCGCCCGGCCCTCTTATCGCCGGTGCCAACCGCCAGCGTGGCGCGGGGCTGCCAGCTCCCACCGGGCACATTCCTGGCCATCCGTGACGATTGTTGTTTTTTTTTTTTTTTTTAGACAAACAGGCCGCAGTGTTTATTACGTCACCGCCTGCTCGGCCCCGGCTGGGCTGGGCTGGGCTGGGCTGAGCTGGGCTGGGCTGGGCTGGGCTGGGCTGGGCTGGGCTGGGCTGGGCTGAGCTTGTTTTTTGCGGCGGGCCGGGGGGGGGGCGGGGTGCGGGGGGGGGGGGCGGGCGGGACAGCCGTGGTGAAAGGGCTCACGCAGTGGAAATAACACGGCAGCACAAAGCCCTGCTTTTCACGCAGAGCGGGCTTCTTAATTACGCCGTCGATGTTCGGCACAAGCGCCGGTCGGAGCGTCGGGCGCGCGCTCGCGTTCCTGAGAGGGAGCGCTGGAGCTCTGCACTGCCGCTCGCCGCTCCGGATGAGAGCGCCAGTGCAGGGACTGTGATGTAATGGCGTGTAACTCGGCTGTGGGAATCGCTCGTTTTGTTTCGGGGGGGAACCTGTTCATTGGCGGCGGCGCCTCTCCTTGTTTTTTGTATTTTTTCGGTCGTGACTCTGTTCGGAGCTCTGCGTCGGGCCCGGGGCGCCGCGGCTCGTCCCGCAGCGTTGGCGGGTAATCGCTCCGCCGGCGTGTTCGCGGGGCTCGCCGCCCGCCCCCCCCAACTCCCCCCCCCCCGCACCCACCCCCCCCCCGCCCCGTTCCCGTAGCATCACAGCGAGGCTTTTCATCGCGCGCGCACAATGGGGGCTCTGTGTTCCTGCGGCCGGCCCCCTATAATCACACCCCCACGCACCCACCCCCCCCCCCCCTCCCAGAGGCCTGATTGTCCCTGTAGAGCATATGCTGTTCTTCAGGCTAAACGGATGTGCTGAGAACCCTTCCCTTGTGAGCCACAGGGCCTCATGTTCTTTCTGAGGCCGACTCGGTCAAGGAGGAGAAGTGGCCTCTGATTGGTTAATATTCAAACCTTGCCTGAGATCCCTAATTGACCTCCAGGTGTGGTTCATAGATCCGGATTGATGTATTGTTTCAAAGGGCAATGATCTGATCCAATCGATATAATGCGCAAAAAATCGATTCATATTGTCTTGAATCTTGTGTGAGTTGAGGGTACATCAAGGCTGTGATTCGGTATTTACGACGCTGTGGCTATCTTGGTACAGTGCAAGGGTTTAACCCTTGATGTCACAGTCAGAGTTTGAATGTGGTTCAGAGTCAGACTGTCAACCTCGTCCAAGGGCAATTGGGGCTGTGCTCCTTCACCGCTGAGTCTCTTAATTGGCTGTGTCAGTCATTATTGGGCTTAACCCCCAACGTCACGGTCAGTGTTTGAATGTGGTTCAGACTGTCGACGTTCTCCAAGGACAAGTGGAGAGTTAATCCTCAACCACAAACTGAATTGACTGTGTAGGTCATTGGTTGGTTAGTTGTGATATTTGGTATTGGATGGTATACGATATTAGACGTTTCTCTGCTTGTATCCGCCGTTTGTAATGTGGTTCTAGGTTGACGTAGCTTCTGTAACATTTAGTGCTTTAACCATGTTGCGTATATCATATATTTGCTGGTCTGAAAATTGTTACCCAAATGAACTTATGTTTCCTTATAATCTGCTCTTAATATAGAAGAATCTTTAATCATATAGTGAAAAGGCATAGTTTGTTTTATTTATTTGCAAATGGGAGACACAGGGATAATTGGTTATATAAAAAATGACGGCACGTGTCCGTGTTATAGGCTAATGTACAGTTAGCGTTTGACGTTTTGCTGACACAGTGGAGTAAAAAGTGTAGTTTGCCCTCCTGTGTTCCAGTGGCCTTTGGACCCGAGGTGAGATCACCTCTTTAAAAAGGTTGCTTACACTCTGGCCCTTTCAATGGAGCTCTCTGTATGAAAAGCAGGAACTCTCTATATGAAAAGCAGGAACTCTTTATATATGAAAAGCAGGAGCTGTAGCTGTCACCACATTGGAATCTGGACCCCAGACTTCTGTTTTCAGATCAAAGTGTGGGAGACAGTCTTTGTGGTCTTGATAAAAGGGTGTGCAGAAAGAAGGTCTCTCAAAAAGTCTTTTAAAAGGCTAAAGCTGCCTTATGGTGTGCTAAAAGAAGACTGTATGCAGCAGTAATTCGTGAAGCTCATGTTCCACTGAACAATATAATGTAAAATGAACTCTTCTTGGGTGCTTTCACCTCTGATAGAATAACCTCTGGACTCCATTAAACTACATTATGGTTGTTTTAACACTTTTTTTATTACAGCGATAGTTTCATTGTGGGTGCCTGGTCAAAGTGATATTTATAATTCCATAAATTAAGAAGGATTAGACTAAATATTCAGAGGTTGGACAGTGGGTTAAACAGGATCATTCTTGACATTCTTCAGAAGTCCCAACGCCCCCCCAAACGCGCACGCGGGCCTTGAGACGCCTGATTGTTTTGTCGGCGGCTCTTCCTCCTGCTCGGAATGGCGCGCCCTGCCGCGCGCGAGCAGGATCCTGTCCCAGAACCCCCACCGTAATTATCATTTTTAATCAGTCTGCGGTGGATGTCGCAGACGCTTCTGCCAGACAGCTCAGGAATGCAGGTGTGACTTGCCGAATCTCCATAAGTGAACGTTGGATAAAATTTAAATCTGAGGTAATCAATGCAAATCGGTGAGTTTTAGACACCTCTCCCGTGAGGTCATTTTGGCTGCTATGAGGCATGTTTACGTGACCTGCGCTTCAGTTTTGAAGACAACAAATGGGCATACAAAGTAAAAATAAATTGATAGATAAATTCACGCGTATAGTGATGAATCAATGGGCATAGGCTTTCAGGTTTCATAAACTTGCACATTTTCTGTTGTCGCCGACTGGCTGCTGACGTCACCCAAACCGCAGTTTTTGTCATACCGACGGAGCCGCCGTATCCACGGGTCATGGCGTGCTGTTTACCTGTCAAGGTGTGCTGCCCACGGGGTGACAGCTGGCCCGTGAATGCTTGATCACGCGCGGAGAGGATTCTCCCGTGGCACGTGAATGGCCTCCCGTCCCTCGCTCGTAAAACGTGCGGTTTACTGTCCTGTGTGCGTTAGACGGCATGCTTTTGTTTTTTCCCGTAATCCGCGCCGGGGGAGCTGGGGTCGCGAAGCATGCGATTCCAAGGCTACGAGCGTAAAATCCCCCGGCGCAACTGCAAGCTAACCGCGCCCACGGATCCAAGGTTATGTCGCTGTCGCTGCTATCAGACAGGGAAGGGCTGGAGGAGAGCGGCTTATCTGTTGCTTGTCATGTCACGAGCGAGTATCTGCGCGGCTCCGATGTGTCCGCGTGGAGGAGAAATTAAACGCCCTGACTGTGTGGACGACTGAATAGAAACCGTACATTTTTTTTAACCGTTTTTTACTTTCTGTTTTGGGCGTATTGTGGGTTAAAAAAAGCTCGTTTCAGAGGAGTAAATGTTTTCCTTCTCAGATTGTGTGTAATCAGTTTCAGCAGATCATTGCTGGCCTGCGGTGGTTTAATGTAATTCGTTTCCCCTTTGCCTGTGTTTGCAATGGTAGATTGGCCATCTTATCATTTAATGTTTCAAATTAGAGCGGTCGCTTTCAGAACAGATGTCCTGTTTGGCTTTCTGAACGCGGTAATATTTGGAGAACAGAGAAAAGATAGCTTTATCCGTACATTTAAATTAATGAAATTACTCGCCTGTAACGCACAACGAGGACCAAGTTGAATAGCTTTTATGTATTGATTTGATTGATTGATTGATTGATTGATTGATATGTTTTTTATAGCTGCGTGCAAATTCAGCCTGGAATAATTACCGTTTTTTCTCCATTGTTTTGTTTAGGAATCTGATCCCTGTGTACCTGCAGGAAGCAAGCGTTTTTACAAATCACTACAGGGGGCTCTGTGCAAAGGTAGGTTTCCCTGGAGACGCATCAGCCTGGAAGGCACGCTGTTGCCTCAAGACTCGGTTTGTTGTCCTGCTGTTTCCCACGTGCTATTTTGCCTTCTGATCATTCTGATTGGTGGATAAGAGACAGTCATGAATATTCATGATCAGGCCTGCATTGGAGTTGCAGGCTGTTTTCGTGATTTAATGAGCTAGTTTTCTTGGTGGATAATATTTTAATTGGTTGTTTGGGAATATATTTCACTTTGGTTTCATTTTTTTTTTTTTACGATTCAACAGGATGTCGTGTTGGTGGTGATGGTTTTCATGAGATGGCTGTGTATGTTTAAATATTTCATTCATTTTCTGCTGGAGTTTTTATCACTCAACTTGATTTCTTGATTTCTTGAGCAGGGGGGTCTGCGGGGGGGGGGGGGGGGGGGGGCGGGTGGCAGGGGGTCTGCTGCTCTGCCTGTGATGCTGTGGCAGTGTCTCTGTCCTTTAGTACATATGCAATTGGTTACATCACGGCCGTGGTGAACTGTTTCCTGTTCCTGTAGATCTACCATCCTGCAGATTTTCATTCCAAACCTAACAAAGCACACCTCATTCAACAGCTAGGGCAGGGCTGCCCAACCCTGTTCTAGGAGATCTATCATCCTGGCAAATCTCAGCTGGCACACACAGGTGTTGCAGAAACAGATTTTGGACTGTCGATTGGCTGTGGTGAAGGTCAGGTGACGATCTTCGGGACGCCAGATTGGATGGCGTGGCTGTGATAATGCACCTGCGGTCAGTGGTCAGTGGTTTCTAACCTGCCTGTTTGTGCGCTCTCTCATATTCACGCACACCTGCCCACTCTTTCAGTGCCCGCGGGCGCACCTGTGGTCTGTGGCAAACACCTCACCGGCAGGTCACTCCTGTGTGCTGTACCCTCTCTCTGCTGCTGTTGGCTCTTTAAAAACTTTCTGATTTAATAATACGGTTCTCCACAAACACTAAAGTGTGTTTTTTTTTTACGTGAGCCCCTTGTGCACGGAAAGTTAAACTTTGACCGAGAACTCTTCGGTCCAACCAGGAAGGAATGCTTGGTGTGTGGTTTCCATGGTGACAAACTGGCAAAAGGTCACGCTTCCGTTAGGGTGTTGCTCCTGGTTGCCGCAGGTGTGTGACGGATGTGCTTCTGAACTGCAGCGATGCCTGGAATTGATAAGCCTGCATTTTAACAGTACCACGTTACAAGCGCCAAACACCAGTCTGAATGGTGATATCGGTTTACTGTTCAAATGTGTGAACAAGGGGGGTTGCTGGTTTGAATCCCAGGTGCTGCAGTGTGATGTTTTGGGTCATAGGGAGTTAAAGGGATTAAGGAATGTTCTGCAGGTAGGTTTGAATGCTTGTGTGTGTGTGTGATTGTGTGTGTGTGCGCATGCATGCGTGTGAGTGAGAGAGAGTGTCGGGGAGGGGATGGTTGTTCCATTCCGTTGGTCACCTCCATGTCAGAGTGTCATCATCCCTACCCTCCTTGATGACATGAGAACTCTTTGATCCCATTGTTTCCTGTTTCCATGGAAATATGTTTGAACTGGGTGGACTGTTAGGCCTCTGTTGTGTTTAATGAGTGCTCTCTCCCTGGTGATGGGCAAAAAATACACTAATATTAATGTTTTCACAAAAATACAGAATAAAAAACTGCTTCTATAAACTACAGGGCAAATTGGGTTGTGAACCACCTGCTGGAGGACTGCACCGTACCATAATGCATAGGGAACTGGACTTGCAGCTTAGAGGTTGCAGGTTTGACTCTCAGATGGGACACTGCTGTTGTACAGTTCCCTAACCTGTGTTGTGTCAGTAAACATCCAATAAAATGACTGTACGTAAAATAATGTTGTGCAAGTAGCACTGGGAAAGGGGTGTTTGCTAAAGGCCTAGTTTTAGGTGGATCTGTGTGCGCAGATAAGATCGCACAAACTCACAAACTCACAGAGCTTTACTGGGGCTCGGCTCTGTTGGATAAAGATGTTTTAGTCTGTTATTCCTGAGATAAACAAACCCATTTAAGCTGAATGACCGGACATTAATCGAAGAGTCGCTACACTACGTTGCGTACAGCACAGCCGTTATTCCAGTAGTTTAAATAGCGGAGCGTAGCGCTGTTATTCTCTGTCAGAAGACAGAAGACAGGGTGATTTAGAGCGGGGATTTCTGCCCGACTGCATGCGGTCGGGACGTCCTGCGTGAAGACGTGCAGCCTGCGCTTCTGAGCCGAATCCAGGCCAGCATTGATTACCTGGGGAGAAAAGTAGGCTACCGTCCCTCTTCAGACCGTAGCCAATCAGCTGTCCCTCTCCGGACCGCAAACCAATCAGGCGTCAGGAAGCACCCCTCTGCTCCCCTGCCAGCAGGACTGCAGAAAGGATGGAGCGGAGAATAAAAGGGTGGAATAAAGGATGGAATGTAAGGTTGAAAGTGGCTTTTCACGTTCACTCTGAACGCAAATGGAATATACCACTGTATACAGCAATAAAATATATTATCAAGATAAGACAACACTGCACAATATTTGGGCATGTATACAAATTACTGCGGCATTTTGATATTTATATATGCAGTTGTGCAATATATTGATATATTGACTAGTTTCCAAAAAAGCTGTTTGTTTGGGGAGTGGTGTGGGCGAGAGGGAGGATCTAATGGCCAGGCCAGGGTGAAGGGCAAGGAGTGAGTTCTGTCCAGTCAGAGTGAGGTTATGGAAAGGTTTGGGAAATTTCGGGGGGGGGGGGGGCTCAGTGGGGGTGTCTGGAGCTCAGCTGTTGCCCCGCCCACGTCCTCTCTCTCGAGGGGGCAGCTGGGAGGGGACGGGCTCCAGTGCGTTCCAGCACCCCGCCCCCGCAACGCCCCCACAAACCCCTAAAAATAGGCTGGCCTCGATTTTAACTGGCTGTCCCGGACCACGTCACCCTTCCCCGGTTAATGCCACTGGATGTCCCTGTGTGGCACCTGGCCCCTCGCTGTGGCTCCGCACCTGCGCTGTGTGGCCCGTCGATGATCTGGGTCAGGGGATCCGGGGTCGCCATGGAGACCGCGGAACCCTTTCTTGTTCCAAGGGCTGCGCCGGGGGTTCCACGTCACCGTGACAACCACGACAGTTAAAGTTCAGTCCTATGACATCACAGGACTATTTTATTTTTAAAAAAAACAAAACGGTTATTCACAAATTCCCAAGCTAGGGGGCGGGTCTGGGGGTGGGGGGGCGTTAATCGTAACGCGCCTGAAATCGAATTTCATGCTCAGCTGTAGTCGTGCAGGTCACGTCTTTATAAATAGTCCGGTTAAAGCAAACAGGCCCAAGCAGTGAGACAGCTCTGCCTCAAATGTCAGAGAGCCAGTGAGTCTCCTAGTGGTGTACGGTCACCAGCTGTTACTGTGAGATGTGGGGGACCCCTTATCGAAAACATAGAATGTATAAATCCGTTTTGGAGGCTGATGACATGTGTTGCTTATTGCTCATGACCTGGCCCGTCCTTTCTCACTGGCTTGTGTTGATCATGTTTTTTATGTTGGATCCAGGAAACCTATGATGGTGTTCCTGTACTTGCCTTGGCTGTGTACTTTACACTGTCTATCGAGCAACCCTACCCTATCTGGAATTTCCCCTCTGCCCGGCAGTGACACGTCCAAACACGCAGAGACTTTCCAGGCTGTCAAGTTTATGCTTTTTGCATCTTGCACATGTTGTACATCTTGTGTATTGCAGTCCTTTAGTCCCTTCCCGATGCTGCAAACCAGCACCACTCAGCTCCAGGTCCTGCAGGACGCAGTGTCTCCAGGTATTTGCTCCAACCTTGCTCTACACCACCAGATTCCACTAACGAGCTTTACTTCCTGAACCAGGGGGAGGTAAAATGATTGGCTGGAATCTGGTGGTGTAGCGCATGATTGGAGAAGATAACTGCAGCCTGTAGGACCTGGAGTTGAGTAGCGCAGCTGTAAATGCAGTGATAGTGCTATAACGGTCTCGACGGGAACAGGTTTTGCGCTCGAACCTGGGGTTTCAGTTTCCTACGCTGTCACACTGAGGTGGGGGGGGGGGCATTACCCAAACCTCCCTCGCGGCCCGGGACAGCGGCAGGGTGAAAGGGGAGCTGGGTAACGTGAGCGGTTTCGGGCTGAGGCCGTCGCAGGAGGTTAATAATGCAGCGGCGGTGTTTGTCTGTGACGCCGTGGCGACGGGTCCGAGTTCCGCTGCGTGTGCAGTCTTCACCGGCTGGCCAATGGTCATTCAGTATGGCTGGAGCATGTTAGCCATTAACGCACACGACCAACAGCACTCTCTCTTTCTCTCTCTCTCTCTCTCTCTCTCTCTCTCACCCACAGGGAGAGTGTGTGTTTGGGGTGCTGTAGGAGTGTGTTAGCCGTTAGCGCTTGCACTCACTGCTAGCAGCACTCTCTCTCACCCACAGGGAGCAGAGAGTTTTAATAAGTGCACAGGTTGATTAGATTGGAGATTTTCCCAAACACCCCCCCCCCCCCCAAACCTTTAATATTAAATATCACTAGAATGGGCCAATGAACACACTCATATATGCAAGCATATCTGAAATGGGGCCTCATGCACTCTGGTCCTATGTCAGGCATGTTTACACACAATATAATGTAATGCTAATGTTACCAAGGGCCTGTAAATCTGGTTTTATTGCCTGTGAAAGCATGAAATATGGACTTTGTGAGCTGTGGAAATATGGGGCAACAAAAAATATGGAGAATATTTGTGTATTTGTGTAACGTTTTGTGGGGGTGAAACCCATGAGAGTGTGTTGTAGTAGAACCTGAGTCGGGGGGGGGGGGTAAATGTAAATGTAATTAATCCCTGACGTGCCGAACGGCCCGTTTCCCCCCCCCCTCGTGTGTTGTTACATTCTCATAAACCCTTAAGGCCGTTTCGGTGAGGGTCCTGCCCCCTCTCTCTCTCTCTCGGGGTGTAAATCGGGTCTGAAGCGAACAGGTGTTGCGCGCGCGAGGGGCTGGAGCGCGTCGCCGTGGTAACAGGCAGCCGCCGCACCCCCGTCCGCGCGCTTCAGCTGGAGTGTGTGATCGGGTGTAACGGCCAATTACAGCCCACTCCTTCATGAGGGCCATCCACTCAGGCTCAGTCCCCCCCCCCCCCCGACCGTTCATTTTAAAACTCGTTATTATTATTGACCCTTCACAGCCACCGTAGAGGTGCCGGGCTGAGGGGCTCCTGTGTAAAGCCGTTGTGGCGGGGTTGGATCGCAGGTCATTCCTGTGCAGAAGCTCCTCTGTGTGGGCGAATGGGGCTCCGTTTCATTCCGAGCCGAGCACCGGCACCGGTGAGCCGGAGAATGCCGTGAGCTGGGGTGTTCCACCCCGGAAAGGTTGGGGGGGGGGGGAAGGGGGGGGGCTGCGCGGTGCTTTGTATTCAGGACACGGCCGGACCGCATGGAGGCTTGGGGCATTCCTGTTACGTGCAATATTGCGCAATAAAAGGACGATGTTGTGCAAGGAGGAAACTTTGTTAGGAGCCAGGCTCAGCCGGGGGAGTGGATGTGACTCAGCAGGGGGAGTGGATGTGACTCCACCGGGGGGAGGGAGCGGATGTGGATGTGGTTCCACAGGGGGAGTGGATGTGGGTCTGCAGGGGGAGTGGATGTGGGTCCGCGGGGGGAGTGGATGTGACTCCACTGGGGGGGGAGGGAGCGGATGTGGATGTGGTTCCACAGGGGGAGTGGATGTGGGTCTGCAGGGGGAGTGGATGTGGTTCTGCAGGGGGAGTGGATGTGGGTCCGCAGGGGGAGTGGATGTGACTCCACCCGGGGGGGAGGGAGCGGATGTGGATGTGGTTCCACAGGGGGAGTGGATGTGGGTCTGCAGGGGGAGTGGATGTGGGTCCGCAGGGGGAGTGGATGTGACTCCTCAGGCCTAGTGGATCTCTTCGAGGTGGTTGTATGTAGTTACGCAGGTGGTGTTGGTGCAGTAGACGGGGCGGAGAGACAGATGGAGAGGCAGTGGGCGTGGAGGTGACGGGTTAGCCTAACGAGCAGCCGCTGCACTGCGGATGATGTAACAGCACATGGTCGTGCGCTGATGAGGTTTGGCACTGTTCTCGTGCCTGTACATGAGGGCGGAGCTAATTAGCAATTAGCAATGGTTACGTAATTAGCTGTCAAATTAAAGAATAATTGCAAGAACATGTGTACATGCGTATTAAGCAGTTGTCTTCTCGTCTGACAGTTTATTATGCGATCTCTGCTTGCGGGTTTATGAAAGATGTAATGTATTATTGCTTAGAACTTGCGTTCCATAAATGTGGACAAACCTAAAAGCTGCTCTGTACGTCAATTAGTGCGATTATATAAGAGCCATTTGCACCCAATTAAGCAGCCAGTGTAATGAACACTGTCATCACTATATCTCTCTATACCTTATTTTATTGTGTTATTGTTTCACTGTATTTAAATTATCCAACAACTGCTCTCATGGCAATATGAGGCAGTGATGTGTGACTGTCTGTGGTAATTCTTTACTTTCATGGGGAGAGCCAATAATGACCTGGAGTCAATCAACGATTCTGCACTGAACTTTGACTTGCAGATAGAATTGTTCAGTACCAGTAACTTCGGTTATTATGACAGATCCCAAACATAGCATGTGGTTTCACAAACAGTTATAGGTGTGTTGAAATTTTATTTGAATTCAAACCTTTTTTGAGTTTTCTGAACTTGTGAACTGAAATGCAAGTGCACTGTGCGATGTGAGGAATGGAACTCGATGTTGAACTTTTCCCGTCTGTGGCTTTCGCGTGAAACACGAGCAGCCCTCTGGGTCAGATGTGATCACGTAGGGCGAGGAACTGACAGGACTCACACACACACACTCACACACACACACACACTCACACATACACACTCACACACACACTGCTGAGTATCACGCGCACAGAGGTGAACCTTCTGTAGAAACCACCTCAGGGTTCGCCTGGCCTAGATAACGGAGCGTTGAGAACGAGAACAGCGATTTCCATAGATATGAGGAACGTACGTTACCATGCAGTTGAGGAAGGGATGTTACCATAGATATGAGTAGCATACGTTACGATAGATTTGGGGAAGGGAAGTTACCAATACGTTTAAGGGGTGGCTTTCACCATAGATATTAGGAATTATCATAGGTATGAGGAAGAGAAGTTACCATAGATATGAGGAAGGCCAATTCCCATAGATATAAAGCTTGGAAGATACCATAGATATGAAGAATAACAGGGATGGGGAATAGCTGGTACCATAGATATGAGGAACAACAGTTACCATAGACATAAAGAAGGGGAGTTAACACAGATATGAGGAGTAACGGTTGCCATAGATTTGATTGATGCCATCCTGCAAGGGCAGGTCCCCTTTTGAAAGATGTGGGTTGTGTCTGCAGGTTGAGGACAGAGTGAGTGCTTTTGTGATGCAGTGATTCTCTGGTCTATTTTCCTCGCTGTTTCCACGGCGCTGGGAGGACCAATGGCAGAGGAGACCCTGCAGGGGCGCAGGCCAGCCTCAGTCGGAGTGGGAACAGGACCCGCGCGCCTTTTTTTAGGACGATATAATGGGATCTACCGTTACAGCTGAAAGCCCACAGGAAGGAGGGCTTGGTCATCTCGGGGATAAACAGGAAGTACGCTGATTTCACATACGAGACCCAGCACGCAGGGAAAAAGAGGGGGAGAGAGGGAGAGTGAGGGGGAGAGAGAGACGGAAGCGATGGAGGGAGTGTGGGGGAGAGAGATGGAGAATAACAAGAGAAGAGAGACAATGATGACTAATCTGCGAAGTAGCTCTGTTTGCTGTTGCTCCTACTGTTGCCCCTGATGGTGACCTCTGAGATGGTGGCGTCTAGATGCTGTACAAGCCCTCCCACAAGCTGTTTAATGAATCGGACGTCAAAATGAGAACGCCAATGTGTGTGTGTGTGTGTGTGCGGGTGTGTGTGTGTTGTGTGTATGTGCGCTAGGGTTAGGGTTAATGGCATTTCAATTAAATCAATTCAGGAAATTCAAAGTTTCATTAAAGTGCAATTTGCACATTGAGAAAGAAAAACACTTTTGAATTTGTTGATGGAAATTATATTAAATTCAATTCCATTTAAATTCAGTAAATTATATTATATTAACCTCAACCCTGGTACATGCACACAAGAACACCTGCACCTGCACACACACACACACACATACACATACAGACACACACACACACACACACACACACACACACACTCACTCACTCACACATACACATACAGACACACACACACACACGCACACATAATTTAATCCACATTATTCTGCTGGTATGCGAGAGTGAGTGCATCGTCGATACTGATAAATGCAGTCATGCATTTGATCCCAATGGATCTGGGTCTGATAGTGACAGGGAGAGATTTTGTGTGCGGGGGGGGGGTGGGGGGGGTGCGTGTGTCAGCAAAGAGTGGGGACAGATTCTGCTGAGTCTGCGTCCCCCCCTCTCCCGCTCCCCCCCTCGCCCTGCGTGTCCCCCTCCCCCCCCCAGTGCCCCCCGGGGAGAGATTAACTCCGAAACTGCTGGTTCCGCCGTCCCGCTGTGATTGATGGGCTCGCCCCGCCACGCGGTGTTTCCCCTCCCGCCACGCCCCTCTCCTGCGCCAAAAACTCCCATAATGCCTTTCCACGTCTCGCATGATGCAGCAGTGGGGGCTGCTGGGAGGAGGCACACGCCGGCTGGCTGAGTTTCCTGTTTTTTTTTGGTTTTTCCTCCATTTCTGTCCAGAGTGCAGATTAAAGTGGAGATTTGTCTCTTTTTTTCCCCCCCATCGAGTCCTTAAATCTTTAATGAAGGACTTATTTTTGAGTCATAAATATTCAGGTGAAAAATGAAAAATGGGAACAAAAACGACAGTTTAAAGAGAAGCCTGGTGATTTTCACGTTAACAGCCTCATGAATTTCGTAAGTTCCCCCGGCTGCGCCGATGGAAGGGGGGGGTAAAGATTAAAAGTGGGGTTCGCGGGACGGGGCGATTGCAGGACTGGTTTCGGGTGCATGGCGGACACGTGTCCTTTGATCTTCGGTTTGTCATCGTTGGTGAGGAGCTGGTGAAGGGTGAGGACGGGACATACAGAGCTGGAGGTAGAGCTGGAGGTGGAGAAAAACGATCACCTGAATAAACTCTCTCAGCCTTGGTGGCTACTGTTTCTAGGTGCCTGGGGCTATGTATGTGCAGTGGCTGTGCAGTGCAGTGGTTAGATAGTACGCAGGTAAACCGGGCACTTTAGTGGTAGGAAAATGGTGAGCATTGTTGGGCTGAATGGCCTGTTCTCATCATTATGTTATGTTATAAAGAAAATCTAGGTGGGTGGGGTTCAGCAGGGACAGCTGATTTATGATTGGGTGCGTGGATTGTCACTCATTTGATGGATGATTTTGATTGGTGGCTGTGACTTCTCTTTAGACTGACTTTATCTTTGACCTGGTCAGTGTGTGAATAGTGCGATGCTATTATCCCCCCCCACCCCCCCCCCCCCCCCGCACTGGTATTGTGAAAACTCTGCAGTCAGCAACCTCTGTTTAGCACTGCATTCTCTCTCTCGCTCTTTTTACTTTTTTATCCTTTTCCTTTCCTCTCCCATCTTTGTTTTTCACTCCCTCGGTTTCTCTCTCCCTCCAAATCCTTCCCTCTCTCTCCCTCCTATCCTCTTATCTCTGTCACCCTCTCCCATTTCCTCTTCTGTCAACCTCTCTCTCTCCACATTCTCTTTCACTTTCTGTCATCTTCTCTCCCTCCCTCTGTCCCCCTCTCTCTGTGCATCTCCCTCTCTCTCTCTCTATCTCTGTCTTTCTCTCTCTCTCAGCCTTCCCCCACCCTCACCTTTCTCTAGTACACCAGTGCTCCTAAGGTGTGTCCACACACACACACACACAGCTCAGCGTGAAGCGTGAAGTGGACCTTCTCTTCCCCTCACTGATAATTTACAGATGCAAAAAAGAGCTCAGATGTGGGCCTCTGCTTCCGTCAGTTGGCCAGTAACCCCCTTCCCTCTCAGTCTTCCGGAGCTTTCCGTCTCTGTCTGAGGAGGTGAGGGTCACACCCCTCTTTGTGCCGGGAGTTTATCCGTATCTCTGCACCACGGTGTTGAATCTGAAGCATTCTGCCTGGACTTCTCGCGGGAGTGAAATTTCGCACCTCTGTATCGCCATCTGGTGGCGACAGCGTGCCGGTGCACCCGCGAATTGGTCACCTGCATTCTGCTGTCTCATCAGTCTGCTCGTTTGAAGGTTTCTTTTCTCTTCGTAGTTTCATGTCTTTTTCGACAGTATTTTAGCGCGCGATGATGCTGAAACTGATCTATGTTTGCTGTCATGTTCAGCGGGTCGTTTTTTATTTTTCAGTTTTTCTCAGACTGCCTCATTCTCGCCTTCTTACGACAGGATTTCTATCTTTTTTTTTTGTTAATGATGGGTTTTTTGTTTGCTAATAAGCACCATGTGTCCATATTTATCAGTGTTTAGCTCGCGCATTTGTAATGATGTCAGGTACCATGTGACCTGCGCATTTGTAATGATGTCAGGTACCATGTGACCTGCGCATTTGTAATGATGTCAGGTACCATGTGACCCGCGCATTTGTAATGATGTCAGGTACCATGTGACCCGCGCATTTGTAATGATATTAGATACCATGTGACCCGTGCATTTGTAATGATGTCAGGTACCATGTGACCCACGCGTTTGTAATGATGTTAGGTACATGTTAGGTACCATGTGACCCGCGCATTTGTAATGATGTCAGGTACCACATGACCCGCGTGTTTGTAATGATGTCAGGTATCATGTGACCCGCGCGTTTCCTGACGCGTCTGTAACGCTCTCTCTCCGGTCCCGCTGCAGGGGGATGGCGGTGAACGTGTACTCCACATCTGTGACCATAGAGAACCTGAGTCGCCATGACATGCTGGCTTGGGTCAACGACTCTCTGCACCTCAGCTACACCAAGGTGGAGCAGCTGTGTTCAGGTGAGCCCCTCCACCCCCCCCCCCCCTTTATTTAAACATATATGTGTTTATCCTGTAAATCTTATCCAGAGCGACTTGCACAGCTACTTACATAGCATTTAAATAGCATCCATTTATACAGCTGCAGATATATACTGAAGCTGTGCAGGTTAAGTACCTTGACCAAGGGTACAATGGCAGTGTCCAACCTGGAAATTGTACCTGCGACCTTTAGGCTGCAAGACCAGCTCCTTACCCGTTATTCTACACTGCTGCCCCATGGGACATTTAAGCAGGGACAGTGTGTCGCCCGTTAGCCGTAATGCTAACTTTCACCTGCAGTCCCTGGGCCACTGTTATACCCTGCAGCAGGGGCGCCTAACCCCAGGTCCTCAGGAGCCGCAGTGTCTGCAGGTATCTGTGGCTTCCTTTCAGTTGGCGGGCTAATCGCGGCCTGGAGAACGAGCTGCGTGGACCCTCCAGCCAATCAGCGGCTTCGGTGCATCGCTACCGTGGAAACCGGCTGACACCGCGGCCCTCGGGGGGAGTGGATTCTGACACCGGTGTGCTGCGCGGCGTCGCTGAGCTCCCTCACCCACTTAACCCTTTAAGGTGTGAGGTCACAAGCACGTGATGACAGCGTTCTTAACTGAAGACTCTAACGCTGATGTCACAGTCAACTACCGGTGACTGAAAGCAGCGGAGTTCTAGAACACTGACTCCAAGAAAAACCTGCTATTCAAAGGGTCAGGGAGCACATGCTGAAGCAAGGGTGTAGGGGCGTGGGGTCAGTCGTTGTACTCTTGAGGAAAGGTACTTAACCTGCATTGCTTCAGTATACATCCAGCTGCATGAATGGACACAATGTAAATGCTATGTGAAGGGTTGTGTAAGTCGCTCTGGATAAGAGCGTCTGCTAAATGCCTGTAATGTAATGGTGCAGTAATGTAATGTAAGGTAATGAAAGACAGAGCCGTTTGAAGGACCGCTCCCCCCCGTCCCCCCGCTCCCCCCGCTCTCTCTCTCTCTCCCTCCCTCCCTCCACAGGTGCGGCGTATTGCCAGTTCATGGACATGCTCTTCCCCGGCTGTGTGCTCCTGAAGAAGGTGAAGTTCCAGGCCAGGCTGGAGCACGAGTACATTCACAACTTCAAAGTGCTGCAGGCAGCCTTCAAGAAAATGGGCGTCGACAAAGTAAGCCTCCCCTTCCTGTCCCTCCGCGGTGGCACCGCGGCGCACTACACCCTCCCTCCACATGGGGGCGCTGAGCTCCACGGTCTGTAGGGCTAAGGCAGTGCTGCCCAACCCTGTTCGTGGAGAACTACTGTCCTGTAGGTTTTTCCACCCAAATCCGGCATATCTGACTCTACTAATCATCAGCTCAATGAGATCTCTAGGTGTTAGACGAGGTGTGCTTTGTTAGGGTTAAAGGGCAAACCTACAGGACAGTAGACCTCCGGGAACAGGGTTGGGCAGCCCTGGGCTACGCTATCGACTCCAGTTAGCGTCCCGCGGCCTGCGTTTCCCCTCCATTAAAGGCGGTGAAGTCACACGCGGTCCCCCAGAGAGGACACAGTTGCAGTATTGATCTGTGTTCAGAACAGGCCCGGGTTAAGTGCTCTATCTGAAACGCTTTTAACCCCTCATGGAGACTTGTAAAATTCCTGCAAATTGCTGTCTATTTATTTATTAATCTATTTAATACTGCCTTGTCCCCTGAGGGCAGAATCATTTAACGCTCTCTATGGTCCATGGATTTTTCATCCATATTTATTTCGTCCATGTCATCGTAGTCCCCCACCCGCCATATCTAACGTTTTTTTTTTTCTTCTCTGTTATTTTAATTTTTAATTAAAATTTTTTTTTTTTTTGCAGATAATCCCTGTAGAAAAGTTAGTAAAAGGAAAGTTCCAGGACAACTTTGAGTTTGTGCAGTGGTTCAAGAAGTTATTTGACGCCAACTACGACGGGAAGGAATACGACCCGCAGCAGGCCCGGCAAGGCCATGATGTGGCTCCACCTCCCAATCCAGGTGAACAAATTTTCCACAAACCCAAGAAACCTTGTGGCCCCACAGGTAACACGCTGACCCCGCCCACCGGCCTCGTCCGCCTCTCCCGCTCTGCTTTTTGCCCAGAATGCCCTGCAAAAAAAACCTGCTCTTGGCTACTGGTTTTCGTTTCATTTTGTTTTGTTTGTTGTTATTTTCATTAAGCGGGTGAGCTACCGCTGTTTGTGTGTGCGCGCTACGACCATTCACGTGCTTCTGCCGAAAATATGAACCAGTAAACAAGCAAAGGGCCATAAAATAGAGCTTTTTAATGTTCCTCTGTTCAGACACCCCTGCACTGTGGTGCTCAGTGCTCTTCTTTGTGAGAGAGGGGAGAGCTTTTGGCCTGGAGCCATTGTGCTGTGCTTCTGAAAATAAAACAATAATGCAAAAGCGAATCCACGCACCCCCGCAAGGAAACAGCACATACTGTACTATATCGCGTGTGTGTGTATGTGTGTGTGTGTGTTTGCGTGTGTATATGTGTGTGTGTGTGTGCGTGTGTCTGTGTGTGCGTGTGTGTGTGTGTGTGAGTGCATGCGTGTGTGTGTGTGCGTGTGTGTGCGTGTGTGTGTATGTGTATGTAGCAATATCTGACAGTGGAAATAATGAGTATATTTGCCTGTACATTGTGAGGGGTTGTAATATCCTTTTTGGTCTTGATCATATATTTTATTGCAGTATATTCTGTTTCCTTATATTGGCTTCACCACATGTGGTCCTGAAAATAAATATTAAAATGACACACATTCCATCTGTGTGTGAGAACAGCAGGGGCACTTTAATGGTCGATTTCTTGTTTTTCTTATTTTTGACAGAATTTTCAGGGCATAATAATTTGCAGGAATTACGTGCCGTATAGATTCTTATTCTGATTTCTTATGCTAGTCAAGGTGAGAAGTTTGGAGTGTTTATGCACATGGCATAACATACTCCAGAAAATTAGAACAGTGCATATATTCATATATTAATTTCAAATTCCTATGATCGACTGAATGACATGTGCCATTTCTTACCTTTTTCTATAAGATTGATAACATATTTGAATTGTGAGTATCAATAGGTAATATCGACAATGTTACATAATTACGTGTCTTCCAGTAGACATAATTAGTGTAATGACAGGTTAAAGATGGCTAGGACTGCATTTCCCAGAGTATCTAAAACCTCTGAAACCTCTCTTTGAACTCTGTTCTGACCAATCAGCTCTGATCGATCTGCAACGTGACACTTTAATATCGATTAAATAGAGGTACCACATTTTAAAGAGAAAAATATGGTTTTATTTTTTGGTTGATCAGACAGATTTTTTGCTTCACTCTGAAGCTCAGCTGTGTAGCTGCATGCTCCTTCTGCTTCTCTGGGTGTTTTAAACTCTGGACCATGGGCGTTAAAAACTCCAGTCCTGGAGGGGGCACTGTGTCTGCAGGATTAACTCCAGTCCTGGAGGACCGCAGCGTCTGCCGGTTTAACTCCAGTCCTGGAGGGCTGCAGTGTCTGCAGGTTTAACTCCAGTCCTGGAGGGCTGCAGTGTCTGCAGGTTTAACTCCAGTCCTGGAGGGCTGCAGTGTCTGCAGGATTAACTCCAGTCCTGGAGGACCGCAGTGTCTGCAGGTTTAACTCCAGTCCTGGAGGGGGCGCTGTGTCTGCAGGTTTAACTCCAGTCCTGGAGGGCTGCAGTGTCTGCAGGTTTTCAGTGTTTCAGTGATTAATTCGAGTCTTCGATTGGCTAAAGAGTTCACGCAGCTTGTTCTCAAGGCCTCTATTGGCTGCTGACAGACACTGTGGCCCTCCAGGACTGGAATTAATCCTGCAGACACAGCGCCCCCTCCAGGACTGGAGTTAAAACCGCAGACACAGCACCCCCTCCAGGACTGGAGTTAAACCTGCAGACACGGCAGCCCTCCAGGACTGGAGTTAAACCTGCAGACACGGCAGCCCTCCAGGACTGGAGTTAAACCTGCAGACACAGCGCCCCCTCCAGGACTGGAGTTAAACCTGCAGACGCTGTGGCCCTCCAGGACTGGGGTTTGACGTCCCAGCTGTTGTTTGAAGGATTGTGCAGCAGCCAATGCGCTTCCAGTGTTTGTGGAGGGGTTGCCAACCACCTCGAAATTTTATACCAGCCAAAAATAAAAGTATATATTTATCTATAATACTCACTTATACCTGGGGTGTGCAGGAGGTGGAATTGTACGGAGTAGTCCTTGTTAATTATAATCCCGGATAGTTAATCTCTGCAGTGTATGGAAGGTGAAGCTGCTGTTTGTGAGATAGTTGTGCCCTGCAGTCTGATTGGTTCCACCGAGTTTTAGCCGGCGTTATTTCATTGGTCCGTGATCAAGTCGACTTGGAGATGCCGCCTCCCATTGGACCCTCGCCTACTAAAGATTGTGATTTGTCAGAAAAAGGAACTGATCCCCGAAAATTGGGATGACTTATCTTACATCAACCTGGTCTGGCTCATTGTACCATGAAAGTAGATCTGTGCAATGCTAAAATTGGTTGGCAACCCTTCTCTGTTGCTTTGGAAGGGGGAATACCCCCCCCCCCCCCCCCCCCCCCCAAAAAAAAAAGGAAGCTTGCTTGCTGCTTTGGTTTAAACTGCAAAAGAGTGCGTTTCGGGCATGTAGCGCAGCTGAGTGTCGCTGTGCCGATGTTTGTTAAATGATGCGGGACGGGTGTTCGTCAAAGTAACTCACCTGATGCCTACGCCCCCCCCCCCCCCCCCCCCCCATCGCAGTGCCTCAGAGAACGTCCCCCACGGCCCCCAAGATCATGCCCGCCCCCCAGAGGGCAATCAACAACCCCGTGAGGAGGAACCCCCCCATGGCCAGGAACGGGGGCGGGGACACCGACCCACAGATCGTGGAGCTTAACCGGCAGGTTAGCGTCCTGCGATTTCATTATCCTTTAATTAATTAGCCTTTGGACATTTATGGGGTGCGTTTAACCTGATGTCCCCTGACTGGGGTATCTGTGTCCAAATGGGGGTACCGAGTTGCCTCATTCAAGCTGTTTGCTCATTGGTTAATTAAAGAATGACAGGAGCCCAGGCCCCACCCACTACTTTTGATTGACACGATCATGCACTTGGTGAAAGTGTTTTTACTGTGTACACAGCAGAATGTCCATTTCTGATCAGGCTTTTGAGAATATATTTACGTTAAAATGTCATTTGAATTAAAAGTTGTTTTTTTTAAATGTGTTGCCCAGATGTTTGGTTTTGACCGATATTCAGAGTTTTTTTAATTTTATTTTTGTTTCTGAAGCTGATGGATCTGAAGCTGACGGTAGACGGGCTTGAGAAGGAGAGGGATTTCTACTTCAGTAAACTGCGCGACATTGAGCTCATCTGCCAGGAGCACGAGGGCGAAAACAGCCCTATGCTCTCCCGGATCATCAACATTCTCTACGCTACAGAGGTATCACGCACACACACACACGCGCGCACATACATGCACACACACACACTCACACATGCATAACCACACACACAGTGAATCTTTGTTCTCTCTGTTCCAGGACGGCTTTGCTCCACCCGAGGATGAGGAGGTTGATGGCCAGCCACACGAGGACCAGGACGAATACTAAACCCCTCCCTATACCTGCTCTCTTTCTCTCTCTCTCTCTCTCTGTCTCTCTGTCTCCCTCTCTCTCTCTGTCTGTCTCTGTCTCTCTTTCTCTCTCTCTCTCTCTGTCTGTCTCCCTCTCTCTCTCTGTCTCTCTTTCTCTCTCTCTCTGTCTCTGTCTCCCTCTCTCTCTCTCTGTCTCTCTTTCTCTCTCTCTCTGTCTCTGTCTCCCTCTCTCACTGTCTGTCTCTCTTTCTCTCTCTCTGTCTCCCTCTCTCACTGTCTCTTTCTCTCGCTCTCTCTGTCTCTGTCTCTGTCTGTATCTGTCTCTCTCTCAGTTTATCCTTTATCACTTGTCTTCCTCTCCCCACTATTCTTCTCTCACCCTTCTCTCCTGCTCTCTCCATCTCTTCCTCTCTCTTTATCCCTCGTTTTCTCTCTCTCCCTTTCTTCCATTCCCTCAAGTTCCTCTTGCTCGTCCACCCCAGAACAACAGCGCCCCGAAAACCCAGCAGAACTTTTTTACACAGGTCCATCAGAGGCCAAGCAGCCGGCAGGCTGACCCCTGAACCCTGACCCCCGACCCCGCCCACCGCACCACGGCACAGTGCAGTTACGGAACTTTGCGCATAAATTATGAGGGAGGGGCTATGGAACAGCAGTCTTCTTCAGTGGGACTGTGCTCTTCCAGGGCTTGATACAAAACCCCCCAACCCCCCCCCCCCCCCCCCCCCAAACACACACACACACAAACATGCCTACTCCCCACCCTCCTGTCAACCAGCTTCTGCTGCATCGCACGGTTGCTAAGACTCATATTACACGCCACAAGTCAAAGAGACGCTTACCAGCACCAAAACACTGCACCTGAACCCTCTTTTGAATTATTTTCCATTTTCCCTCCAATAACTTTCACTGGTACTTTGTAAACTGTGTTCAGGGGCAAATCAACTGAAAAAATATATCAACCATAATCAAAGATTTGTCCAAAAAAAAATGGCGATGATGGGGTAGCCTATGATTATGTGAGGACTGATTTAACAGCTTTTTTTGTTTTCAACGGACAGCATGAGGCATTTTCTTTGTTTGTTTGTTTGTTTGTTTTATTTATTGGTGTTTAATTTTATTTTTTATCAGCTGGTGTGGGGGGGGGGGGGGTAGGGGGCAGTAAGATGTGGGGGTTGACAAGGGCGGTAGCATGTCGCTTAAAAAAAAAAGAAATCAAAGGAAGAAAAGATCATTTAAAAAAATGTAATGGCGGTTATGGCGGGAACAGTAAAGGCCGGCCATTTTGGCTCTTCGGCCGGCTCTCCCCCAGCGCATATCTCCGTTGAGCATGTGAATGTCATAGATGCAGCAGTGAAGGAGTGATATATTTTTTTATCTTCTTTAATTCGCGGGGGTGCGACCCTCAGCGGGTGGCGGTTTCGTTCCTCTGTGCTCATCGCCTGAGTGTTTTTACCGTGGTGCTCTTTCAGCGAAACTGTGAAATCTTATTTATTTAAAGCGACAAAAGGGCCGACTAACGTTCGAAAGGTTCGGGCTTCTAAAATCAAGCTGATTTTACGAATGATTTAAGTAAATACAGAGAAACTGAGCACCGCACCTGGCTGACGACTCCATTTCAGAGTTTGTGTTTTTTTTAGCTGCTATTGTTATTTTTATTATTTTATTTTTTTCCAGTTTTAAATGTTTGGATTTGGTTTCTTCTGATATGTTCTGTACTCATTTAAAATGCCACACAGGTTGTGATTTGAGGCGGAGGTGGGGAGTGTTGCATTTCAGACAAGAGGCGTGTGACTGATTGTGAGAGTTAGACTAAGCGCGCTTGCAGTGCCCCCCCCCCCCAAAAAAATGCTTGTACAAACCACAAACCAACACCACAATCACCTGATTTGGAAATCTCACCTCTTAGTCTCTGATCAAATGTTTGAAATACAGTGGCCATAACAATCTTGTGCAAAAAAAAAACAAAAACCTGCATCTGTTTTGAGTTTTATTAAGTAAAATAAATTTGTGTGAAAAAAAATGGAAAATGTGTTCTGTCATTGTTACATGCAAAATGTTGTTTTTAAGCTTATGCAGTGAAAACTGAATGGGTCCCAATGAAGGAAATGCTGTCTTGTCGCAAGGAAATAACCGATTCTGTGATTTACTTTAATTAGTTCAAGGTTTGCTACCATACGTTCCTTCAATAAATAACATACAATAGATATGGACTGCCACCTGGTGTCTTGACAGGTGCAAAGCATGCGATTTACTACCATTTACCTTATGTGAATTTAATGATTAAATCACTGTTTACTGAAATGCATGGCATCAATTTATTTATTTTAAACATAGGAATAATCATAATTGGAAAAGAAAAAATGGCTAAAAAAAGTTACTAAAAAATACTGTTCAGTTCTTCCATAATTCTGGGTGGTCTTTCAAGTAATTGCTGGAATATTAATCAGTCTGACCTGTATATTACGTCTAGTGTCAATGAGAAATATCCAACTCAAACAACGCTGGCTGACTCGTTGCTATGTAAACAGCAATTTAACTATTTTAATGTCCTTTTGATGCGGACTGTGTTGCTTTTCCTAACTTTTAACATCGTGTGATATTTCTGAAAGCTTGTCTGTGTTTCCTTCTCGGCTCCCCTTGTATTGAATGGTATTGTATTGAACGGGACTGGATGACGTCACACTTACTGACAGGTATGATTGTTAATGGTGTAGACACTCATCTCTGAGCTGAAGGCACACGAGGCCGTATCCCACTGTCACTGTCAATACAATACGAGAGAAGGAGGAGCTTGCCAAAGATCAAAAATCATCTGGCATCAAAGCAAGCACGGCAGGCATTGGGCGTCATACCAACAGGGGTATAACTCCACATGTTCACATGTGTCCGCATGAAGAACACGTCAGTCCTATACTATGAAGTATAATTTAGAGTAGTACCAAAACAACTGCATATGACCATTTAATACTATTACTACTACTACTACTATTACTACTACTACTACCACTACTACTACTAAAAATAATAATAATAGTAGTAATAGTAGCAGTAGTAGTTATAGTAGTAAATATCATCATCGTCATCATCACCACTTCAAATATGTCATTAGTAGGCTGCCACGAGCTTCAGTCAATCAACATTCCGACTTTAAAATACTGGCTAATAAAATGATATATTTTTTAAATACGGCACGCATAGAATGGAAATGTAGCTACTCTTTCCAATGCAAGTAATTAGAAGCTGAGTTATACACTGAATAGGCTGTTGTTGTGATGCAGTGACCAACAATGGGTGTTCTCGTGAATCATTTTGGTGGAATTAGTGGCGACAACTTGTGAAGTTTTTTTCTGTAAATGTGGTATGTATGCATATGGTTCCCTCTCGTCCGAGGAAGACTATGGCTTTCAGAAGAATAAACGTTAATATCTGACGTCATGTGGCAAGGAGACGTGGCAAAGAGACGCTTAAATCCTCAGACACCGTCAACCACCAACCAGGCGACCATTGTTTCCTCGCACGCAAGTACACAGCGAAGTAGAAAGGGGCGAGAAAAAAAAAATCTAACAGACACGCAAAGCATTTGTCCTATTATTAGTTCGTAGTGAGATTTAGATAATGGCTTCGGCTGGGAATAATGGTTCCGTTGGCAAGTGGGAAGTGGTGAAGAAAAGCAAAAAACCGAACGGCGGAAAGAATCCATCTGACAAGAAATCGGGGGGAAGGAAAGCTCTGAGCGAGTCTAACCTCCCCAGGATTGACCCGACTCGTAAGTGGAACACATTATGGAGCGGTCCCCAAATTATCTTATTTTTATGATTCATTGTTGATGCGTGCAAAATGGCTTTGAATGGATTTGTACCTCGTACTATTTAGCTACTTCCCGAATTAACGTTAGCATGTAGCTAGCTTGCATTGTAGATAATTGGCTAGCCAGCCTACCAAATTCTTTTCTCATTAAGTGTTGTTCATAATCCCATTAACATACATTATATGGAGTTAGCTTGTTAGCCTTTATTAACAATACAATTTAACTATATTTTGATTATTTGCCATCAGTGTTGTTATACACTGTCAAGTGTTAGCTTGTGCCAGATGGCTAACTATTTAGCGGTAAACAGCGACAAGAGTTGACAAATGGCTAGCTAACGCTAACTAGCTAGCTAACGTCACTAATAGACCTTAAGATGAATCTATGTTGAGTGAAATTTGAATTATCCGGTTGGGACAACGTTAATGTTGTTTTTGGGACGTATGGTTAGTTTTTATCAGTGATTCATTTGTTACGGTAGCCTCCCTAAGATTGAGATCTTTTCTGTTAGCCGGCCGGCACGCTGGTTAAATTAGCTAGCTTGCTGATGATGATTGTTAGCCTTGTCTAGCTATTTGGTTATAAAGCTAAAGTATGCTAGATAACATTAGTGTGCTAACGTCAGCTAAAAGCTAAGGGATGGACGGCTAGCTGCATATTTGGCAAGATGCGGGCTTGTCTTAGTGATCTTTTGTTTGTTTTAATTGTTGAAACTAGCTATCTAGTGTAACCTGGCACAGACAAGCCTTCGGGCTGACGGAGACAGTTCAGCGAGCGGTCCAAGTTTGAGTTGTGCCGTGGGGGTATCTTACACGGGCACGGCATGTTAGCATGCTCTTCCGCGCGGGTGCTGACATGTGGCTGTCAGTCTAACCCTGGTTTCGCTTGTCAGAGTGTGCAATGAGGTGACTTTCTCCCCTCAGCAAAATGCTTTTTCGTTAGATGTTCCTCTTTGAAATGGCTGCCTAACCTTGTGGTCGGCGATCGCTAGAATTTAAAATTGGCAGAAATTTTGTTCGGGTTGTTGTGAGTTAGATTTTTTTTTTCCGATTTAAGTTCCACAACGCTACTTAACATTTACTCATCTTAACTTCTCTAGTCTGGTAGATGGATAGTTCGTCCATTTTGTCAGTGTTTTTAAGTTTGCGTTTGTATCGCTGTCCATTGTTTGATTAACAAGCTTACTTTTTAACGGCAGCCAGATGGTGTAATATCGCACTCTGAAGTTCAAAGTTTCTTTATCATTTTTGATCATGTTGCCTTGACGTTGCCATGACACTCGGTGTACAGGGCAGGAATCTCGCAGAATTGCCCTTGAGTTATAAATAACCATGTTGTTACTGAGTGAGGGAAGTGCTTAATCAACTTAGATATTTAGCTGTAGAAATCCTGCAGCCGCGTGGCTGTATACTGTCTTGGAATTTCATACCCTTGTGAATGTTTACCTCACAAGACCTACCTTTTTTCGTGGGGGTTATAAATCATAAATCAAGTCCAGATTTAGAAAGCACAAGTCCTCATCGCTCGCCGAAGGCGTTTTTAAGTTTTTTAATTTTCTTGCCGTGCGCTCGCGGTGTCGCGCATAATTCATTAGCAGGTTTGACAATCCCATGAAAACTCTGTTACTCATAATACTATAGTAGGTCACAACGAATGCGATTCTGAGAAGATGTATTGTGTTACAACTTAATTTTTTTAACCACTGCTTTTCCCCTAGGACTTTAGGTTGCTAGAAGTGCTTACATGGAAATTATACCTTCACCCACGGAAGATCAGATGACATGTTTATAGAAATACCAGTTGCCGTCAACAGAGATGATATTGATCCAAATGCAGAGTTAAATTTAGATTTTCTAAACATATACTGGACATGTGAGATCTATAGGGCCCCCGCGTTTCCCACAAGTCGTAATATGACTCCCTTTCACCTTAAATGCTGCCGAGGTCGTTTTGCATTTTAGCAAGCAATGCTCTGGGCGACAACCTGTCTGATGTCGCATGTCATATGCAGCAATTCTGTGCTGTAAATAAGCAGATACATATTTCCTAATCTAAAGAGATTAAAAATGAAATGTAAGACTGTAATTTTCCTTTAATTATTGTGAATTTGGCGGTGAAGGATTTAAAAAAAAAAAAAGATCTAGCCTCGCCGTTTTTGTGAACGAGCAGGGCATTCTAGTTCACTCCTGGAGGCGGCCATCTTGGAAGGTGTGTGACGCAATATGCCCCGGATTCGCAGTTGACGTGTAGTTCAGTGATGTGGAGCTTTGGCAGTAGTTATAGCTCTCCATGCATTGCGTGTGCGTGTTGTGCTGGAAGTAAACCATCACCGGGGGCAAAAACTAGGGGAAGTGACATTCACGTATGCGATTTTTCCTGACTTCTCCTGGACTTATCCATGCGTGCTGTGCTGGAAAGTAAACCATCGGCAAGTGCAAAAACAGGGGGAATTAACATTCACTTATGCGATTTTTTTGTGACTTCTCCTGGTAAATGAGGAAATACAGATTTATTAATTTTTTTCATACCCTAGTTAGAAGTTAGGCCTTGGCTGTTTATTGTTGAACATTCTCTACTGCAGTGGTTCTCATCTCGGGCCAGAAAGGGCCGGTGTGGGTGCAGGCTTTTGTTCCAACCAAGCAGTTGCACACCTGATTCTACTAATCAAGGTCCTTAGTAGAGACTCCAAAGGTTGATTAGTAGAATCAGGCGTGTGACTGCTTGGTTGGAACAAAAGCCTGCACCCACACTGGCCCTTTCTGGCCCAAGATGAGAACCACTGCTCTACTGCTTTCAGCTGTCAAAAATGCTCTTGTCAGAAACCTCTTGTTATTGCGCTTGACGTACCCACGTCCCTAGGGCCTGAGAAGTCAGCACTTCCGGATTAATAATGAAATGCTGCGTTCATTTCCATGCGCATTTGATCTCTGCAGAGACGGCTGGAACCAGACCTAGACAAGTAATGCAAACAGACCTGCTCTGTTGCAGATGAACGACACTGTTGAAGAGCTCCCGTTGAGCATGTGAGGTCCGGCGTGTGACTCTGTCGGAACTGTTATTTCTCGGGGGCAAACCAAGATCGCAAAAAATCAGCTCTTGTTGTTCCCGAATAAAATGTGACGGAAGCATTTCCTTGCTCTGATTAGATCGGAGACCTTTGCGTCGCGCTGCCCCCTTTTGCCCTGTAATCATCTCCATCGTTCTCAGGCTTGTTTGCCTCTATTTGTTTGGTGGGCGCTTTCGTCTAAAGCAGCTTCCACAGGCAAAATAGCAAAAAGACTCGAGGGCAGATGAGTAATGAAATTAGCAGCGTCAGAACGTCCGGAGCAGACGGCAGTGCTGCAGCCGTCTGGTGTGAGCGCACAGCGAACAGTAACGGCAACTGGAGCAAGATGGGAGTCTCAAAGCTGCTTAATGCGATGCTTCCTGCCAGCTTACCCGGCCCCAAATGACAGATGGGACAGTTGGAGCTGAAATGGCTTGGACTGAGTGAGAGAAGGGAAGATTGCAGTAATTATGAGTTAGGGCAGTGTGTCAGAGATTGAAATGGGCTTGCTCAATTCTGGGTGAGAGGGGACTCTGGAACTAGCTTCTTTTTTTTTTCTTTTTTCTTTTTTTTTTGACCTTGTGATGCTTGTTGGAGAAGGGAACTTACAAGGCTGTGCCAAAACGCTCCCCACTCTAATGCGTACAGTGTCTGGGAGGGGGTGGGGCCGGGCGGCTCTCCAAACAGGACCTTCTCCATTGCTAACGCCCTCTCTCCCATGCACGTGGTGTCCGGGAGGGGGTGGAGGGGTAGGGGTAGGGGGCGGGGCCGGGCGGCTCTCCCCGACAGGACCTTCTCCGTTGCTAACGCCCTCCCTCCCGCATTCGACGCAGCGCCGCTGAAGATGTCGGAGACGATCTACGAGGGCTTCGAGAAGATGGCCAAGAAGCAGAACAAGGAGCAGGTTCCCCCGGCGACGGTCGCGGAACCGCCCGCCAAGAAGGCCGGCGCCAGCAAGCAGCCGAAAAAGTCGCCCGCCAACGGCGGCGGGCCGGCTCCCGTCCCGTTCAGAACGCTGGAGGAGGCCGTGAACGCGGTGAGCTGCACCTCCACCCCATTTCAGTCCTCCACTCTCCTTCTCCCTTTCCCTCTTCTTCTGTGGTTTCTCATTTCAAAAATAACACCTCGCACTGTACACCAGTCAAATGCTCGTGTCTCTTTTTAAAAAAACCAAAACTTTTTTTTAAAGGATTTCTTTATTTTATCTTCTTTATTTAAATTACCTTTCAAGTCATTGCAGCACATTGGCTGTCAAGGCCTCGTGTTAAGAATAAAATTTTTTTTAAAACTTTGACACACTGAGATTGATTGCAATACGCTTTTATAAATATAAAAAACAAAGCTTTCGGTCAACAGACAGTCATCAGAGCTATAAAGTAAGTCCAGTAGGGCGGGTATTTCTCTTACAATGAGTGAAAAAAGGGTTAAGTTGACACACTTGGACTGGCTGTCCAGAGCTGGAAAATGGAGGGAAAAAAACCGTCTTGTTTTTACACCCGTGAATGCCCCTGGATATTTGATTTGTAAAGGTGCAGAAAATGGCTCTCCTTGGTCGCGATGGGTCATTTGCATAGGGGCGGAGCTACGGCTGGTTTTCTGCACTGTAGGAAAATGAACAGGTGGAGGGAAAAACAAGTGTGTCGCTGTCCAATTCTCTTCAGTTTCTCTGCCAGTGTAACTTAGCTGGGGGGGGTCTCTGTATTTCAGTGTAACTTAGCGGGGGGGGGGGGGGGTCTCTGTATTTCAGTGTAACTTAGCTGGGGAGGGGGGGGGGGTCTCTGTGATGTGATTCACTGTAACTCATTGGGGGGGGGGTCTCTGTGCTCTTCCTGCAGTTGGATATCTCAGAACTGCAGCAGCAGCTGGAGAGGAGCCAGACCGTGTTCCCGGAGAACCCCTCCGTGTGGGTGAAGGACCTGGCCGGGTACCTCAACTGCAAACTGCAGGCCCCGGAGGGGGACCCCACGCTCAGCACCCACAGCTACGGTCAGTCTTCCTGAGGGGAGCCCGCTGGTTCTCCCCCTCTGTCTGTGGCCTGCTAGCAGAGCTGGCCCCCTTTTTATTTTAGCTAACCGTGCCTGGCTGCTCTGTGTTCCGTTACATTCCACTCCATTCCTTTACATTTCATTGTTCCATTACAGTTCATTACTTTCCATGCCACCCCGTTACATTCCATTGTTCCATTACAGTTCATTACATTCCACGCCATCCCGTTACATTCCATTGTTCCATTACAGTTCATTACATTCCACGCCATCCCGTTACATTCCACACCATTACAGTAGATTACATTCTGCCGCTTTCATTCTAGTACATTCAATTCCACTCCATTCCATTACACTGCACTCTGTTCCATTACAGTGCATTACATTTGATTACAATACATGAGACGCGGTGGAGAGTGTTTGAGCGTCACCCCCCCGCCCCCCCCGGGCTCCACGGAAGCACACAGTTACGCTGAGTCATCGGAGGAAGACGTTTCAGTCACGGTTCTGAAATGCCTGCGTTGCAGCGTGCATGCGTGCGTTCGCCTGCGTGGGCGTGTGGGTGTGCGCATGCATGGGCATGCGTGTGCCTGTTTGTGTGCCTGTTTGCGTGTGGGAGGGCGTGCTTGGCACCGAGAGAGGAGGTGATTAATCTGTCAGGGATGAGAAGATGGGTGTTTAATCGTTATACCCAGGAAAGCGTTTCATTTCTGCGAGAATTGAACCTGAAACCCAAACGCAGGCCGGTTTCTCTGCCTCCAGCACGCACACCTGCCTCCAGCACACACACCTGCTGCAGCTTCCGTATCGAACCCCCACGTGCGACTTGCACAAGTCCTCCCTGTCCGCTTTTTAAAGTGAAGTTTGTGGAATTTCAAATGACGAAATGACGTTATTTCTGTCTCTGAAAACTGAAGTGCTTTAATTTCACTGTGGCTGAGGCCAGTGGTTTGGTAAAGTTTTAAAGGTTTTTTAAAATTTTACGTCTCTCTGATGCTCTGAATTTCTGTTCCCTCATGGGCTAAAATTACACCAGGGTTAGCGACACTAACACTGCCAGCAGAGACACAGGCTTTAATCCACTTCTTGAAACGATCCGTGCTGACTTAAATAGCTGGATGCTGTTATTGCATTCTTGCTTTAGCCAGATACCCATGGCTAGATATAGTTATTAATTAGCTGAATTAGCACTGTCCCTGCGGCTCAAAGTGTTCTCTCTCTGCAGATTACCCATACTGCCTTGCCAGTAAGGAGCTGAGGAGCATCATTAAGAGCCTGCTGGCCCAGTGCGGCGGGTCCCTGCAGGACTTCTTCGACCACTGCATCTACACCATGCTGCGCGAGCTGGACAAGGCCTCAGGTGTGTTTCTGCGCCCCGCCCCACCCCCGTCCTGCCCCCGCATCTGCCCCGCCCCCGTCCTGCCCCCGCCTCCCACCTGCCCCCCTGTCCCGCTCCTGCCCCGCCCTGCATCCGCCTCACCCCAACCTGCCCTGCCAGCCCTGCCCTGCCCCACCTTGCTCCCCCTGCCCTACCCTGTCCTGCCCTGTCCCACACCTGTCCCCCCCCCCCCCTAACCCTAACCCTAACCCCCCCCCCCCCCCCCCCCACCTTGCCCCACCCTGTCCAGCCCTGTCCCGATTTAACCACCTGACCCATCCTTCCTTTAGGGATCACACATGTACTGCAATACATTGTAAGTGTAAAGTAGAAATATATGTAATGTAAGTATAAAGATTTCAAATTTTAGAAATTATACATTTCACAGCAGTGTCATTTCTAAAATTTGAAGTATGAAGGTGGCAATGATTAAGAGTAGTGGGTGGACTGAGGGCCTGGGGGCTCTCGCTGCACCCCTCCCCCTGCCTCCCGCCCCCCGTCCTGGAATAATGTGAACTCTTCCCTCTGGCAGGAGAGCCCCTGCACGGGTACAGGATCTGCATTCAGGCCATCATGCAGGACAAGCCCAAAATAGCCACCCTCAACCTGGTAGAGGTGAGTATGTGACCAGGGGCCGCACACACACACACCTCCCACACACACACACACACACACATGCCCCACACAAACACACACACACACACACAGACAGACCACACATGCACACACACACACACACACACACACACACTCTCTGTGAGGCCACGTCTTGGTATGCTGTGCTGTGCCCCTTGTCTCCCGCTGTCTGAGTAACAGCACTGGAGCCGTTTCATACTGAGCGTCATTGTAAGATCCATTTCATTAAGGCAGATGTTATGTAACTTTATACCTTAAAGCTGTCAGCTGGAACACAGCCATAAGCCCCCTGAGCGGAATGTGAATGAGGAATCCGACACCAGTTACTCTTACCCTGGATTACACATTGTCATGCAGCAGATAATGACAGGGTTGTCCCCATGTTCTCTCTCTTTCTCTCTCTCTCTCTCCCCCTCTCCCTCCCTCTCCACCCCTCCCCCCTCTCCCTCCCCCCCCCCCCCTTTCTCTCTAAAGCACCTGGAGCTGTTGCGGTCCCATCAGAACCGGCCGGTGAAGTGCCTGACCATCATGTGGGCGCTGGGCCAGGTGGGCTTCTGCGACCTCAGCCAGGGCCTCCGAGGTGAGTGTGACCCCAATCCCCCCCCACCCCCCACCCACACCCCCGCTACGGCTCGTGTGCCCCATGCCGCTACTCCACCATAAACACTAGGGGGCGCTCTAATAACTTTTATTGGGTTAGGCTTCCGAAGGGTTGCGAGCAGTTAAGCTGTCTGGTCTGCCCTCTCCTGGCAGTGCTGAGGTACTGCATCTGGTGCCCAAACCTCCCCGGGTGACAGAGCTCTCCCTGCACGGGGTACTCGGGGGGCGGGGGGGGTCCCGTTCCGCCCCTCTGCGGCCGAAAGCTTGCGGCAGGATTGGTGACCTCCCCGCACGGCGGGTTTGGAAACCACGATGCGAAATAAAACCCGCCATCGCTGCAACCGCCACTTTTGGGGCCCCTTTCACAACGGCTCGCGGGAGGGAGGGAGGGAGGGAGGGGGGCGGATTGCGCCAGCAGCGACCGTGTGCTAAAGTTCAGCCAGCGGCTCGTCGCTGAGCCAATGAGAGAGGCCCGTTCTCTCCCTGACGCAGACTGGCCTCTGGTGTTTCCCCACTGGTTTTTTCACTCCAGTGGATGGTGGGACACCATCCCAGTGCAGCGGTTTAGGCTTCACACAGGGGTGACGGGGTTTTCTCTATAGTGACAGTTTTTTTTTACGGTGTCAGATGAGTGTATTGGTTGCAGGGCTGGTGATGTTTGCAGGACTGATGGGAATAGAGAATAGAGAGTAATGACCTCTCTCTCTCTCTCTCTCTCCCTCTCTCCCTCCCTCCCTGTTCCAGTGTGGCTGGGCATCATGCTGCCAGTGCTGGGTATGAAGTCCCTGTCTGCCTACGCCATCGCGTACCTGGAGAGGCTGCTCATGTGAGTATGAACAACGCTGAGTTTGGGTGTGGGCCAAATCTGTGTGTGTCTGTCTGTCTGTCTGCGCCTGTCTGTCAATCTGTGTGTGCGTGTCTGTGTCTGTCTGTCTGTGTGCCTGCCTGTCTGTGTGTGTGTGTGTGTGTGTCTGAATGTCTGTCTGCCTGCCTGTGTGTGTGTGTGTGTCTGTCTGCCTGTGTGTGTGTGTGTCTGTCTGCCTGTGTGTCTGTCTGTTGGCTTCTCAGACTATCCGATTAAGAAAGGACCGGCTTTCATTGACACATCTGTTGTGTAATGGCTACGGCACATAATCATGCACTTTGGCACTTTTCCCCCTCTTTTGAAATAGCTTAGTTGTGTGTGTCTCTCTGTGTGGTGTGTGTGTGTCCCTCTGTGTGGTGTGTGTGTGTGTCCCTCTGTGTGGTGTGTGTGTGTCTCTCTGTGTGGTGTGTGTGTGTCTCTCTGTGTGGTGTGTGTGTGTCCCTCTGTGTGGTGTGTGTGTGTCTCTCTGTGTGGTGTGTGTGTGTGTGTTTTTAAATGCCATTCTGTTAGGGGATTTTTATTAAATTCCTGCAAGGAAGCTTCATCCTTCAAGAGTGTGTGGGACTGTCGGACTGGACAGTTGGGGGGAGGGGGTTTGAATTGCGGTGATTTTTAAAATTGCATGGCAGTGCTGTGTCTTTGTCGTTCGGTTGCATGCTAACGTGCTGTGTTTTTGTCGTTGGGTTGCGTGCTAACGTGCTGCGTTTTTGTCATTAGGTTTTGTGCTAACGTGCTGTGTTTTTGTCATTAGGTTGCACGCTAATGTGCTAACATGCTGTGTTTTTGTCGTTAGGTTGCACGCTAATGTGCTAACGTGCTGTGTTTTTGTCGTTAGGTTACACGCTAACTTGACGAAAGGCTTCGGAATCATGGGACCAAAGGAGTTTTTCCCGCTGCTGGACTTTGCCTTCATGCCTAAAAATGCACTTTCAGCCAGGTAAAGCACTAACTGCTGTTGCAGAGATATCCTCACCAAAACCAGTAATGCTGCAGTCTAAGTTACATGCACTGTCATAATTAGAAAATACCTTTGCTACACTTTGCAATAATATGGGTAATTGTTTAATTTTCTGAGAAGTCCATATATTTACAATATATTGTGGTATTTGCTATTTCCATAATCAACATGGTCTGACAAAACTAGGTTGCAATATTAAAGGATGGTAATTTAAGAATGCAGTTAACCCATGTAGTTTTATTCATATATGTGTTGTGATTTGAAAGTGTAAGCATTCCAAAATGAAATTGCCCCCAGAGCAGTGATCTCAAACTCAAGTCCTGGAGAACCAATCAGGAGCCAGTTTAGACCTTGGGTGTGATGTGTGTGTGACTCTGTAGCCAATCGGTAGCCCCAGAAACCAGCAGGCACCAAGGCCTTTTGGGACTGGGGTCTTATGGGCCTGGAGTCTTATGGGCCTGGGGTCTTATGGGACTGGAGTCTTATGTGACTTATGTGTAACCCCTGCTGTGATGTTTGTGTAGCCCCTGCTGTGATGTGTGTGTAGCCCCTGCTGTGATGTGTGTGTAGCCCCTGCTGTGATGGGTGTGTAACCCCTGCTGTGATGGGTGTGTAACCCCTGTCGCGGTTCAGCCTGCAGGACCAGCTGAGGCGTCTCTACCCGCGACTGAAGGTCCTGGCGTTCGGCGCAAAGCCCGAGTCCACCCTGCACACCTACTTCCCCTCCTTCCTGTCCAGAGCCACGCCCCACTGCCCCGACGACATGAAGAGAGAGGTGAGCTCTGCCCCTGCCCCTGCCCCTGTCACTCTGTTCCAAACCTGGGTCAAGTACGTGTTTGTTTTGGATTCAAATACTTTTCTACACTTTACAGATCGTGTCTGGTGTATTGGAACCAATGAAATAAGAAGTGCAGGCCTCGCCTTCTGGTCATATTGGCAGGCTTAGTTACACCAGGCAAGATCAATAGAGCACAGAAAAGTATTTGAATCCAAAACAAATACGTATTTGACCCGGGTCTACTCTGATAAGCCGCGTTTCCACCGCAGGAACTATACCCCGGAACTAGGAACCTTTTGAGGAACTCAGTGCGTTTCCACCGCAGGAACTAGGGTCTAAATTTAGTTCTGGGGGCTTTGTTTTACCCCCCAAAACGTTCCTGCTCGAGGGGTAGTACTTTCCGAAAGTACAGGAACCTTTTGGGTGGAGCTTGCAGCGCTGAACATTTCTGATTGGTCGAGTACTCGCAACATTTGTGTTGTATTTATTTTCCGCCATTACCCGCCATGTTTGAAAATATGCAGCGGCAAACCAATTTATTTTCATAATAACTTCAAATCAAACTTGTATGTTATGCGGCGCAGTAGCCTACTTTTGGTTATAGCCTGTCAACGTCTTGGAATTATAACGTGTGCTCTTCTGTTCTTTTCTTGCTTTAGTATTCGTTTTATAAAATGCTAAGCATTCGTGCTGGGACAGCATATTACGTAGGCTACCAAAACATTCAAACGGATTAATTCGGTTGCTGAATATTTTCTTCCGGATTTTCTTTGTTAGCCCGTTGTAATTGACTCAAAACGTTTGATACAGTTATGTGAGGTATGCGGTAGTTCTGCGTAATTAACATTGGTGATACAGTACAAGCAAACTGGAAATCGCCTTCCGCACTTTTTGTCCGGGTAAAATAACAGGTTAATTCTAGTAATCTTCCCTTTAGCTTTTTCAGACTGCCGTAATTTTACTCAATTTTACTGCCATTTTTCAATTCCACGAAAAGACCAGGAAGACTATGGACTAATTTATGGTGCATAGTTCGCATCTGGAGGGCACACTTCGCTGCTCGGCTAGCAGTAACTTCGAAGGAAAGCAAACGGTGTCTGTACCACTAATTTACATTTTCACGCAAGTCCGAGTTTTCGTTCTATTCTTGTCATGTTGCCATTAGCCTATATGGAATTGACGACGAGAAAGTAATCAAACAGCAAATTGTTTACAACGTGTGCATGTTTTCTGCTGTTGTTGCCAGTTATACATATAAATGTGAATGCATTCTGTCGCTTCGGATGTCAAGACATGAAAGCGAATGTTCGCATAAAAACATAATGAATGTGTTTGAGAGGATATATGAAAATCAATAAATACAAAAGTAACCATATATAGTCATTGTTGGTAACCCGTTGTATATAAGTGATATAAACCCCTCCGGGCTGTCCCGGTTATATGACAGATGGACCGACGACAACGTCAGTGGGCTAATTTGCCTAATCTTCGCGGTACTTTAGACCCCGGTGGAAACGCAGACAACCATTGGCTGCAGGAACCTTTTAGTTCCTGGTAAAGTAGTTCCTGGGACTGAAAGTTCCGGGTAATTTTGGTGGAAACGCGGCTTAAGAGAGAGGGTGCCACGGTGTTGTACTTTTACTGGTACACTGTCATTACTGAACTGCCAGCCTCACTCCCACTTCACCATCACGTTATTTCACTGTGTGCTGGACAGAGCTGTGTAGAGTTGACTGTTTTATTGTGGTGGGGGTCCAGGTGGGGGCCTCAGTTACTGGGTGGTTATTTTTGGGCGGTGGGGGGGTATGTTGGGGAGCCCCGGTGTTTCTCACACTGGTGCGTGTGTGTGTGTGTGCGCGCGCGTGTGCGTGTGCGTGTGTGTGTGTGTGCGTTCCTCCAGCTCCTGAGCAGCATGACTGAGTGCCTGTCAGTGGATCCTCAGAGCCTGGGGGTGTGGAGGCAGCTTTACACCAAACACCTGCCGCAGTCCAGGTGAGAGAAGCACCTGTTCACCTGCAGTACCCTGAGCACCTGTTCACCTGCATTACCCTGAGCACCTGTTCACCTGCATTACCCTGAGCACCTGTTCACCTGCATTACCTGGGTGCCTTTCCCTTGTGTTACCTGAGCACCTGCTTTACCTGAGTACCTGTTCACCTGCGCGCACACACACAGACACACACACACACTGTCTCTCTCACACACACTCATGCGCTCACTCATGTGCACACACACACACTATCTCTCTCACACACACTCATGCGCACACACACACACTGTCTCTCTCACACACACTCATGCGCACACACACACACTGTCTCTCTCACACACACTCATGCGCTCACTCATGTGCACACACACACACTATCTCTCTCACACACACTCATGCGCACACACACACACTGTCTCTCTCACACACACACTATGCCAGGCTGTTCTGCTCAATGCGTCTTTGTTCCGTCGCTAACGCTAACACAGTCGCTTTGCGGCGTCTGCAAACACGACCTCCTCCTCCTCCTCATCCTCCCCTCCTCCGCGCTCATACCAGGCATGCTTTCTGTGGGCGGGTCAGCCTGTTCTGTTAGTTTCTACTGTAAATCCGGGGGGGGAGGGGCGGGGGGCAGGGGGTCAGAGTGCAGTATTTCCACATTGTGCAAAGAAGGGAAACACTAAGTAGGGGGGGGGAAACAGTGCTGTAGTTCAAAGCCATACAATCAGGGTTTTCAATGTGTCCTTGTAAACCTTGCAAAACACTGTTTTTTTGACTTGCTGTTTTTTTTGCGACATCCTCTTCTGTGTCCAATAGAACAAAGCCCAGTTTTGTTTCTGCAATGTTCTCTTCTCTAAATTACACCATGTCATTGATTGGGGCCGTTTGAGTGCAGGGATTTTTGATCAAAGTCACGTATCATTTTCTAAGAAAATTGCTGTGCTAAATTGGGCCATTCATTCAAGTAAAAACAGGCCCTTGGAAATGAGGAATGTTGACCTTGAGAGGGTCCTTCAATGCAGCACGTAGAAATGCTGTAGGTACTTTACAAAACAAGACTGGCTTGTTTTCCACTGGACACTTTTTCTAAGAAATTGTTATTTTTGTAACTTTTTTTCTTGCTGTTCCTTTTTTGCAGCCTTCTGCTAAATAATCTCCTTAGCTCCTGGAACACGTTGCCCGCTAAGGTATGTGCTCAATATTGCTTTCACAGTTTTGTGCTACATTCATTGCTTAATGAGGCTCTGGTGTTTGTTACTGCTACCAGTTTGACCACTAGAGGACAGCAGAGGTTGTTCTCACACTTTTTTTTGTGTTTTCAGCTGCGCAGGAATCTTCAGGAGACAGTCCAGTCTTTCAAAGTGACCAATGAGGAGATGAGGTCGTCCACCAGCTCTCTGGAGGTGTTGGAATGCAATGAGCTGTGCAATGTAAGGGTGCCGCGCAGTGCCAGAAAGCACCGTGCTAGGTAGCGCTTCCTCATGCATCGGGGACAGGGAACCCAGTTCCCCAGGGATCCATGTCTGGTTTTGTTTCCACCGATTACCCGGGCACTGTTAGCTGATTGGCTGTGTACACCCAATGGCTGTTCATTGGCTGATTAGGTCACAGTTAAGCATTTTATATAAGGACACGATAAGCCCCCTGAGCTGAATGTGAATGAGGAATCTGACACCAGTTGCTCTTACCCTGGATTTTACAGTGTTCATGCAGCAGGTTCTGTCCTTTACTCTCTCTCCCTCTCTTTCTATCTCTGCCTCCTTTCTCTCTTCTTTCCCCCTCTCTCGCTCACTCAGAGCCTGCAGCTGAAGATGAAGGGGCGGGGCTTCCCCTGGACCCGCCTGCTGATGGCCGTGCTGGTTTTTGCCGCTGGCTTCCTGGTTCACGACATCCGTTCCCAGGGCTCTTTCAAAGGTCTGTACCACTCTCAGTATCACACGGGGGGGGGAACGGTCTGTACCATTCTGAGTATCACACAGGGGGAAAGGTCTGTACCATTCTGAGTATCACACAGGGGTGAAAGGTCTGTACCATTCTGAGTATCACACAGGGGTGAAAGGTCTGTACCATTCTGAGTATCACACAGGGGGAAAGGTCTGTACCATTCTCAGTATCACACAGGGGTGAAAGGTCTGTACCATTCTCAGTATCACACAGGGGGAAAGGTCTGTACCATTCTCAGTATCACACAGGGGCGGGGGAAAGTTCTGTACCATTCTCAGTATCACACAGGGGGGAAAGGTCTGTACCATTCTCAGTATCACACAGGGGGAAAGGACTGTACCATTCTCGGTATCACACAGGGGGGAAAGGGCTCGTTTTTGGGGCTCATTTTTGGGAGCGGTGACCTCACTCACGCGGCGCCCCTTTGCGCTCTCTCTCAGCCTCGGCGACGGCGGGGTACCTGCAGCAGTCGGGTCTCCTGTCCGTGTCCCAGCAGGCCTGGGGCAAAGTCTCGCACTACTCCCAGGAGGGCGTCAGGTGAGCCGGCCCGCGCCGCGAGGCGAAGCACAGAACATCACTCACCTGATCCTATAAACCACCCACAGCCAGGCTTCTTCTTTCACCAATTTACCCCCTCAGTTAGCTAATTGGCGGACTGCATCAATGCTGTTTCACCTGTAGATCCCTAGATTACAACAGTAAAACTGAGTTTTTGAAGAAAAAGTGTAACACTTGTGTTTACGTGTAAGAAAAAGTTACAGTAAGTTGATTTGTATCTTGTCCTTTAGACATCTTTAATAACCTTTATCAGGAAATTTAGTGGGAATGTCAGATCACGTATATGACTGTGCTAATTAAATAATTGACCTCAGAAGTTGGTGTGGAATCCTAAAGCAGATATGGCTGTCCTCGCCCACCCCTGGCTTAGCGGTCTACTTTGGGTCATTTTCCTTCCCTAATGGCGCGCGTGCGTTTCCCCCTCCCCGCAGCTGGCTGGAAACCAACGCTCCGTATTACTACTCCGAGGCTGTGACCGCGGTCGGGCCCGTCCTGGAGGTCGCCTGGGAGAAGACGAAGGTCGGCGCGGTCTTCGTCGTGGAGCAGTGCTCGGACCTGGTGGCGTGGGTCAGAGAGAACGCGCCGCGCTTCATCGAATGGGTGAGACGAGACCAGCCGAGCCGAAGACGCAGGAAGTGCGTCTCGCTACGAAGCTAATTTGTTTGTTTCATAACACGTCTGTTCCTTTTTTTTTTTTACCACCCTTCAGCTTAACGCCAACATCCCAGAGAGCGTGTTCCAGTTCATCGAGTATCTGAAGGAGCTCCTGGTGTTCATCCATCACAGTTACGTCCTGCCGTCGCTGGCGTACGTAAAAGTTTCGCTGGAGCACGCGTGGCAGATGTTCGTGGAGTCCTGCGAGTAAGTGACACAGCCGGCCTCTGGCTTGGTATTGGTTACTGCTCTTTAGGAGTACTGGTATTTTAACGTCAACCACTGGTTGAAATGGATCCATTCTGAAGTTTTGAAGTGCAGCACATTTTTATGAAGCAGATCAAACGGGTCAATTTGTGTTTTCAGTGTTTAGTATTACGTTATCCGTGATCGTGGTTTGCGACGAGTAGTCGACATCTTTTCTGTGCACGTCTCAGTGAACTGCACTGAACTGCACTTGCATGTTATTCATCCTCTCTCTCTCTCTCTCTCTCTCTCTATTTTTAGTGGTGAAGTGTCGTTACATTGTGTGCAGAACCACGTGATATCCCTCTCCAATTCCACCTGGACGTACATGCAGGACGCCACCGTGGCCGTTAAGAACTGGGCCTCGGACCTCATGTCCCGGTCGTGAGCCGTGGTGATGTCACACGGAACTCTCAGAGACTGCAACTTGCTTGTGTTCGCCCCCTACGGGGGACTTCAACCAACTGCGCTTTCTAAACCCCTTGCTTAAAGAAGGATATTTTTTTTTCTTTTTGTTGTGAAAGATGGAACAGACACTTGACTCTTTCTTCTTTTTCTTTTGTCAGACTGCATGAAATTTTATATCACACTTGTTTTTCTACCGAAAGAAGTTGTATCATGTATGGGTGCACAGGCATTTTCCTGTTTTTTTTTTTTTTTTTAACAGAGGTATTCAGGTTTAAAAATAACCAGTGTTATTTCAGAATTAATTGTCAAATGGGAACAAACTTGGACAATTTCCAGGGGTTCTGCTTTGAAGATATTTAAGGGTAATCTGCAAAAAAAAAAAAAACACAAAAACTAGGCTCTCACTGAAGCCAAACTCTTTGGTCTGTGTCTGATGGTTGCTGCTTGACTGAAACAAGAACGCTTTAACTGCAGACTGTTGAAGCCCTGCCGTCCTGAATGGAGCCCGAGCTCGTCTCTCGCGCTTCGACAACATGAGCCATGCAAGTTCGGAAGGTGGACAGACACCCGCTTTGTGCCTAGCTCCAGTTTCCTTAATTCTTTTTTTAAATTTTTCTTTCTTTTAAAAAAAAAAAATATATATATATATGATGATGAAATAAAAAGGTTGTATTTGTGTACGTCCCTTGTGAACGAGCACTGGACTGTGGACTACTACTGCTGCTTGGTATCGAGGCCCGCTTTTTACTTGAACATCAGTTGTTTTTCTGTTCGTGGGGCGATTCAGTGACGATCCACCTACCTCCCGTGCGGTTTAGATCTAGGCTTGTTGCTCCTCTCCTAGGTCCCTGCATAAAGTTCATAGACCATGCCTGACCCTTGACCCCCGACCTTTGACCCCCCCCTCCCTCCAATCTGCCGTGGCATGCATTTTCCCTGGAGAGGAGAGGAGAGGTGCATGGAACCCCCAGACCAGGGGAACAGACTGTTTTGGGTTTCAGGCCTGTGAAGAGAGAGAGGTGGATTTATAAGCTGCTCTGGTCAAAACCAATGAAATAAAATAAAATTCTAAACATCAGCCTGAAATTGTGAATCAGTTTGTGACTTTGTACATGTGAAATGTTTATGAATAAAGATTGCTGAGCCCGTATCTGTGTTGTAGTTGATGAGTAACATGTTACTCGTGCCTGGACATGGTCTGTGCTACTTTGTATGGGCACTATACTATATTGTATGTCAAGTATTTATGAGGGGGGCATAGTCCAGTCACATCTTCCATAGCGAATGTGATGCATACTTTCAGTGGCATTTGGTGAATTCCCGTTCTCTTAAATATGTATCTTACTGTCTGTGCCTTTCTGTTGACAGCCTCTCTTTCTAACCAACCGTACAACAGAACGCCTTTTAAACTTACAGTAACACTGTCTCGGAGACCTTCAATAGCTGTCGAACCGGTTATATCATTTCTGTATTGTCCAGTTAATTTTATTAATTGAACTTCACGCAGTTGGTGCTTCCAGGTTGTCTGACTTTGAAGGTACTAGCACAAGAACGTTGGCTAAGAACCACGGTAGAGGGCGTCATTTGCTAATGGTTGTAGTAGTGCAATAACGTGTCGTTGCATAGGAACCATGTTAGGGTGCTGATGAATTTAGGGAGGGATTTTGGATTATACCTGTTCGAACAGGAATGTAGCCGGCGAGCCTTCGATAGCTCAGTTGGTAGAGCGGAGGACTGTAGTGGGATACAAAGTAATCCTTAGGTCGCTGGTTCGAATCCGGCTCGAAGGACTCTCTTTTGATAAGTATTCCAGTGTCTGGAAATGATCGTAAAATATAACAGAACGTATAGCGATATAGTATCTGTAAGGAACGTATAACGATGCGACGAATGAGTAGACAAATTACGTTCTTTTTTGGTTTGTTTACGGGTCTTTACAAAAAAAACTTCGAGTTCGTGTATGTGTTGTCGGGGGATTAGCTCAAATGGTAGAGCGCTCGCTTAGCATGCGAGAGGTAGCGGGATCGATGCCCGCATCCTCCATTATTTACTTTGTTTACCCTAGTGGATGCGCTGCTATTTACTGTAACACGTTGGCTTTGCGCAAACAAACCATCTACAACGAAACCCTTAATAAATGCTACTGCGTGCCTGCATGCTAAGCGAGAAAAGCTCAACTAAACCAGCCAATCGGGAAGAACTTTGCTTTTACGTGAACAAACCATGAGCCAATCAACGCACGAGTTGTTGTCGTTCCGCGGAGACGGGGGTCGATGGGTTTGTTTGGGTTTAAAGAGCTGGCTGTTGGTCGGGAAATGGGACGCACATGAAATATGAAAACATTACAGTAATAAACACATTCCTTAAAGAAAACCCTGGCAATTTATGCACTTACTCTGTCTGTGTAATCGGAGCTGTCGTGTGGGAGCACCAGTGCCTTCAACAAGGAAAGAACGATTTTTGCATTCATTATTTGCAAGTTAGCATAGCTAAACTTAGCTACCAAGCTGATTTTGTTGGTATCGCCTCTGCAAGCTGATGCTACCTATCTATCGATGCAATATTGGCTTTATTGTGCATAACCATAGGGAATTTGTCTGAAACGTGCATTGAAAGTGTATCTTGCAAGCTAGCTAAAATTGCTTGAGGTACATTCGTGAAACAAACGGCTTGCAACCGCGAGCTTTTGCTGTTGCATTTCTTCACATTTGTGACTAGCAGTCGAGAGCTGAAATTATGTTAGCTGGCTATTGCTGTGCTGGCCGTGGATAAATATAATTAGAGAGTTTGAATAGCTGACGTTAGTTAACATTAATTACGCTATTGGGAGTAATTGGAAAACCGAGTAGCCTACTAGCTAGCTTTAGAAAATGTATTATTTTTGTTATTTTAGTTACAGCTACACGGTGTAAAATTGATATCTAGCCAGGTAAGGTTTGTTATATTGCGAGCTAGCATGCACGTTTAACGTTTGCAAGTAAGCTAGCAAGCTGCCAGCCCAAAAGGCTTTGCTGCCTGGCTAACGCTTGGATTTCACTTGGATCTTCACTTTCACTTGGAAATCCCGTTGACATTCTTATTTTCTTCCATTATAATTGCTTTCATTTTTCTGTCTCATCAGGTGTCAATGTTAAATATGCATCACCTCAGGGAATTCAGAAGACCAATACACGACTTCAATCCTGCATCAGTATGTACAATAAGATTTTTTTTTATTTCAAGAAAGCTTAATGTCATATAAAAGTATAAGACAAAACTACTAGAATATTGCGAATATTTTATTTTTCGCTGTTGCTGACGCCCTGTTTTTCAGTAATTAAAGGTAGCACTTGATGGGCGGAGAACGGTTTGAGTCCGACCTCAGGCATTGTCATTACTTTGTTTTCACAGCTGTCTGGATTGGTTTGACCTTCTTCATGAGGGACAGGGCAAGAAATTTGGGCGATCCTTCAGGCTCAGAGTTCAATTATGGAGTTCCGCTTCGGAAATGTGATTTTCAGCTCCAAGTTCGATTCCGGTAATTTGGGACGGGTTGAGAAAGTGGACCGCTCTGAGCCGGAGGGGGAATCTCAATTAACGGGGACCGGGATAGCCGTACCCGGGGTCCTGGCTGGGGGTGCTCCCAACCCGGACTATGAGTTCAACGTTTGGACTAAACCCGATTGCGCCGACACCGAGTTCGAAAATGGGAACAGGTAAGCTCTATGACCAAGTGATTGGTTTTCTTAACTTTGGTTTTTAGTGGTGCGACATTTGTCGCCTTAATAAATAGAAAATTATGACGGTCGTTACTTGTGGCACGTAAGGGATCAGTAATTTAAAAATATTTATTTGAAAAAACTGGTACAGTGCCGATGAAATTGGGGACCAACTAATATTACCTCTTATGCCTTTTTTTAGGTCCTGGTTCTATTTTAGTGTCCGTGGCGCAGTCCCGGGAAAGGTTATTAAAATCAATGTGATGAACATGAACAAGCAGAGCAAGCTGTACTCGCAAGGCATGGCGCCGTTCGTGAAGACGTTGCCCATGAAGACGCGCTGGGAGCGGTTGCGCGACAGACCGACATTTGAGGTGCGTTGCCATGGTAGCCGCTCCACTGGGTAAAACGCTTAAGCAACCCGAGAACGGGTTGCCGGTTAAGATCTCGGGTGGTGTTTAATTCCCATCAGGTGTTCAGTTTTTCTGCCTTTGATGTCAAGGTTCTTGACCTGAATCCCTCCAGTAAACAGCCAGCCACGCGAATAGTTCATATACGTGGTAGGAATAATAATACAGCGTCTGGTAATGTATTATTGGCCTATTTGTAACTTCAGATCCACCTCAGGAAAGTTCAGCTTAGGTAACATAGCGCCCTAGCTCTAAACATAGCATCTTCCTATTCTCCCTTGTGCAGTAGGGTACACACATTATGTATTTTATTTTTAAAGGATTTCTGTCATCATTTTTGCAAGTTCTATTGTTAGTGTAAGTTACTTGGTCAGTGGGTCATAGCTGGATTGTGATGGATTCACCTAGCCTGTCTTTTCTGGAGTGTAGTATGGCGGAGAAACCTGCGTAGCAAACCTAATCAATTGAACAATCGGCACTTACAGGTCGACCGCCTTTTTTTTTTTCCACCTTCAGATGGTGGAGAACCAGTTCATTCTGTCTTTCCATCACCGATTGCTGGAGGCACGAGGGACCACAACGTACTTCGCCTTCTGCTACCCGTTCTCCTACGCCGAAAGCCAGGACATGCTACAGCAGCTGGATCAGAAATTTGTCAACACTATGCACCTCAGTCCGAACAGGTGGGGGCCAAACAGCAGGGCATAGGCTGTGCTGTACTAATTCTGTCTTGTTCTGAGCGGCTGTCCCAGGCAATGCCCTTTCAGTCAACGCCGTCGTCGGTTTATTGTTGCGTTGTGGCAAAGCAGACCGACCATCTGGCTTAAATGTTTTCGTGAAACACAAATAATGTCCCTCCCGTTTATATCAACAATTTCACCCGCAAAGCTGTGCCGGTATTGTGATGTATTTAGCGGACGAAGTAGTGTGTGTGTGTGTGTGTGCATGTGCGTGTGCGTGTGCGTGTGCGTGTGCGTGTGCGTGTGCGCGTGTGCGTGTGTGTGTGTGTGTGTGCGCGCGTGTGTGTGTGTGTGTGTGTGTGTGTGTGTGTGTGTGCGCGTGTGTGTGTGTGTGTGTGTGTGTGTGCGCGCGTGTGTGTGTGTGTGTGTGTGTCTGTGTGTGTGTGTGTGTGTGTGTGTGCGCGCGTGTGTGTGTGTGTGTGTGTGTGTGTGTGTGTGTGTGTGTGTGTGTGTGCGTGTGTGTGTGTGTGTGTGTGTGTGTGTGTGTGTGTGTGCGCGTGTGTGTGTGTGTGTGTGTGTGTGTGTGTGTGTGTGTGTGTGTTTCTGTGTGTGTCTGTGTGTGTGTGTGTGTGTGTGTGTGTGTGTGTGTGTGTGTGTGTGTGTGTGTTTCTGTTCCCCTCGGGCAGTTTCAGTCTCTCGAGTGAGGGGGGAGGGGAGTGCTGCAGGGCTTCTGTGTGGGTCATCACTGGCCAACAGTCACCCTGCGGTAGTCCTTGGTCATTAGTCACCCTGCGATAGTAGTTGGTCATTAGTCACCCTGCAGTAGTCCTTGGTCATTAGTCACCCTGCGGTAGTGTTGACCCTGTCCCTGTTACAGTCAGAGCGAGGCTGACTCACAGCTGTGACAGGCACACGGTGTGAAGTGCAGACTGGCCGGTTGGGGCCCAAGGCTGTGCGAAGCTCACCGGCGTCTTTGCCCCCCCGCAGTCCCTTAGACTCCGTGTACTACCACCGGGAGGCGCTGTGCCTGTCGCTGGACGGCCGCCGCGTCGACCTCATCACCGTCACCTCCTGCCATGGGATGCTGGAGGAGAGGGAGCCGCGGCTCGATAGGCTGTTCCCTGAAAGCCACACCCCCCGGCCTCACCGATTCGCCGGGAAGCGGGTGAGTGAAACTTCCCGGGAAACTCACATGCACAGTCACCCCCCCCATCCCCCCCATCCCCCCTACCCTTAACCCACCCCTCACCAAATTCGCTGGGAAACGGGTGAGTGTCTTCCAGGAAAATGAGACTCATATCCTCCAGTCTCCATAACGGCTTGCTAGGAAACGGTTGAGGCTGTGTAGAAGGGGTGTTACTACTGTAGTTCAGCAAAGCCTGAAACACAGGTGCGAATCGTTGGCTGGTTTGCTGCAGCTCACGGGTGATTTAAACAACCCCCCAGCCTGTCCTCGCACCCTCACACAGCCTCCTCTAAATTTAAGCGGAGACGGCGGGCGGGGCCACTGTAGCAGAGCTCTGTAATTAGGCACAGGGTCTCGTTAGAGAGAGAGAGCTCCACGCCGCGCCGCCCCTGTCCTCAGGGTTCCACTTCACAGCCACAGATCTGAGCAGGAATGTGACGGGGTGGTGATCCAGTGGATCCTGTTTCCTCCAGTACGGACACAGGACCAGCGTGCGAACTGGCACGCTGCAAATCGGTTCTGAAGGACAGAAAAGGCTTTACCGAATGGCTGTGCTTTTATCAAAATGAGAAAGTGAGACTCCAGTGTACAGTAACCGTGATGCCATTGTTGCATTTAAAAAGGGTAATTGGAGCAGTCGTGTCATGTGACCAATCCACTTCTCCCCATTGGTCAGGGTCTGCTCCAGGCTAAAGGTGGCACCTCCTTTGTAGGTTTTCCCACCTGTCCAGTTTGTCTCTGGTTGGGCTGGTTTCTGTTTGTGGGCTGACTGCAGGGTCAGGTATCTCCCACGAACAGGAACGTCCTGTTTCCGTAAAAGAGGTAAAGTACGCGAGAAGAAAGGAGGCATTCATCCGGGAAAGACTGAGGAGCCGGAGCGTGCTCTGCTCGGACCCGACAGGCCGTCGCCCGGGGAAACGGGCCGATGGGAGGTCATCTCCTCGTCGCCCGCGTTCGTTCGCCCGCACGAGGCGCTCCTGTCACTTTAAATCACCTCTGGTTCCGTCCCCTGCTCCTGCTTCAGCACTTATCCGCGGGTCCGTTTCTGACACAGAAGCAGTCCGCTATACCAGTGGCCCAGTCAGATTTAGCAAAAAAAAAAAAATGGGCGGGGCTAAGGTATGACATCAGTGATTCACTGATTTGAGCCAATCATTATGTACTAACAAGTCAGTGATCGACAGGTTATTGTAGCCCAACCCAAAATTGGGTTTGTTAAGCCTCACTCCCCTTTGTGAGCTGGCCTGTGACCCTGCTGGTGGAATCGCACCTTGCCTCGGCAAGGCTGAAACCGCCAAGGGAGAGCGATGATCAGACAGCAGGGGGCAGCGTGGAGCAAGACGCGGAAGATGTTAACGCTGACCGTGTCTCGCGTTCCGTCTCCCCTTCCTCCTGCCCCCCCCTCGCCCAACCTGCCCCCCCCCAGGTGTTTTTCCTGAGCAGCCGGGTGCACCCGGGCGAGACCCCCTCCAGCTTCGTCTTCAACGGCTTCCTGAACTTCATCCTGAAGCAGGACGACCCCCGCGCCCAGATGCTACGCAGGATGTTCGTCTTCAAGCTCATCCCCATGCTGAACCCCGACGGGGTCGTCCGGGGTCACTACAGGTACCACTGCGCTACACCTGAGCACTGCATTATCAGTAATGGAAGCTTTTACGATTAGCTTTTAGCATTTAGCGGACGCTCTTATCTAGAGCTACTTACTCTTATCTTATTCATTTTTTTTTTTCATATAAGGCGTTTTTACAACTGAATATTTACTGGAGCTATTCAAATTAAGTAACTTTGCACAAGGGTACAAAAGCAGTGCGAGGACTAGGATTTAAACTTGCCTCTGTATTGCAAGCACAGTTTTTGAAACCGTTTCACCGCAGAGCTAAACTCCGAATGTGTCCTTTGTTCCCCCCCTCTCGTCTGCCGTCAGAACGGACTCCAGAGGGGTCAACCTCAACCGGCAGTACCTGAACCCCAGCTGGGAGCTCCACCCCTCCATCTACGGTGCCAAAGCTGTGATCCTGTACCACCACCTGCACAACCGCGTGGGGCCCGACGCGCCCGACTGGCGGACCTTCGCCTCGTCCCCGTCCGCCAACCCGCTGAGCACGCGATCTTCCAACCATTCCAACGCGGGCGGGCGGAGCCCGCCCCAGGCCCCGCCCCAGGCCCCGCCCCCGCCCGCCGCGCCCCGCCCCTCCGCCGCCGAGCGCAGCCGCAACCTGCGCAACGGCGAGGAGCTCGGCGAGGGCGACCTCGTCCCGCTCCTCGGCTGCCCCGGCGCCCCCGAGATCGCCATGGTGACGGAGGAGAACGGGGGCCGGCCCTGGAGCGTGGAGGCGGGGCCCCAGAAGGGGGTGGAGCCGGACTGCGACGGGGAGGGCGAGGGCGAGGGGGAGGGACCCTGCGACCATAACGAGGCGCCGCACGCCTTCAAGGCGGCCACGCCCCCTGAGGCCCCGCCCAACCCCGCCGCCGCCGCCCCCGCCGAGGACGTCCCCCCGCAGGAGAGCGGCGTGGCGTTCTACGTGGACCTCCACGGCCACGCCTCCAAGCGCGGCTGCTTCATGTACGGGAACAACCTGTCGGAGGAGAACGAGCAGGCAAGGCGCTATATAGTCTCTGTCCGTGCTCACATTTATGCAGCTGTACAACAGCGATGGTTAAAATCGAGCGAATGCGTTTTTGAGCACCTGTTTTAAAATGTTTGTTCTCTTTGCGTTGCGGCCCAAATGAAGGTGGAGAACCTGCTGTACCCGAAGCTGATCTCCCTCAACTCGGCGCACTTCGACTTCATGGGCTGCAACTTCTCCGAGAAGAACATGTACGCCAAAGACAAACGGGACGGCCAGTCCAAGGAGGGCAGCGGCCGCGTCGCCATCCACAAAGCCATCGGGCTCATCCACAGGCAAGGCGCGGCTATCGTGGCGCTAACGCTATGCTATCTCGATGCTACCGCTATACTATAGCTGTGCTATCGCTGTGCTACCGCTAGGCTATCTCTATGCTATTGCTATGCTACCTCTGTGGTACTGCTATGCTGTGCAATGCTACGTTACTGCTACGCTGTCGGGCTGCTAGCTGGGCTTGCTGGCAGTATTGGCAGGGGGATCGCTGACCTTTCCCACCGTTCTTTCCCCCCTGCAGCTACACGCTGGAGTGCAACTACAACACGGGACGCTGTGTGAACACCATCCCCCCCGCCTGCCATGACAACGGCAGGGCCACCCCGCCCCCTCCCCCGGCCTTCCCCCCCAAGTACACGCCTGAGATCTACGAGCAGGTAGGCCCCCCCTCCCCCCCCCCCACCATAACGCAGCTCTTATCTGACTCCTGCTGCTTAAACTGGACGAAAACAAAAAGAAAAAAAACTGGTGAGCTGTGTCCTCCACCCCAAAAACTGGTGAACTGTGTCCTCCTCCCCAAAAACTGGTGAACTGTGTCCTCCACCCCAAAAACTGGTGAACTGTGTCCTCCACCCCAAAAACTGGTGAACTGTGTCCTCTACCCCAAAAACTGGTGAACTGTGTCCTCCACCCCAAAAACTGGTGAACTGTGTCCTCCACCCCAAAAACTGGTGAACTGTGCCCCCCCCTGCAGGTGGGCAGGGCGGTTGCCGTGGCAGCGCTGGACCTGGCGGAGAGCAACCCGTGGCCCCGCCTCGTCCTGTCGGAGCACAGCTGCCTGGCGAACGTGCGCGCCTCGATGCTCAGGCACGTGCGCAACAGCCGCGGCTCCAACGGCGGCAGCAAGAAGAGCAGCGCCAGGGCCCCGCCCAAAGGGCTCGGCACGTGAGTGCAGCCGCCTGCGATCGCTGTGACAACCTCCCCCTCCCCCCTCGCGTGACCCCCCATCTCTGTGACCCACCCTTTCTGTGACCCCTCACTCTCTATGACCCCCCCTCTATAACCCCCGCTCTCTGTGACCCTGCTGTCTATGAACCCCCCCTCTCTGTGACCCCCAGTCACTGCGAACCCCAATCGCAACAAACCATGGTCGCTATGCACCCCATTTCCGTACAAACCCAACTCTCTGTGAATCCTAGCTTACAAAGCTACCATATCCTGTGCATTGGCGTATAGTGTTGTTCTTGCCATAATGGTTTTAAAAGCCTGAAAAAGTGTCTCAGGTTAAGTGGCCGCTTGCTTTGAGCGAGTTTCTCCTATAAATAGAGGATTATGGGTAATTAATTTGGTGGCGTGTGTTTATGAGTCGACCGAACGCCTCTGATGAAGCGACCGGCGTGTGTTCCAGGGGCCTGACCACCTCGGCTTCGGAGAACGCCCTGAGCCGCATCCGTGGCAACGGCACCGGCACCGTCGGCAACGGCGGGCAGCAGGTCTCCCCCCCCCAGCTGAAGAGCTCCCCCAGCTTCACCTTCGGCTGCAGCCAGCCCCCCCGCGCCTCCGGACCGCCCCCCAGAGCCCTGGGTCCCGTACGAGGTAAGCTGGGCGTGGGGCTACGCTGCGGCCCGCCGGGGGGGCTCCTGGACGTCCTGTGGTCCTGTCTGCTCCCCGCACGAAAATGTTAAAGGGGAACCCCAACCCCCCCCCCCCACCCAAAAAAAAAAAACAACAATTATTTAACGTGTTGGTCCTCAATTTTAAATAGGAAAAGTAACCATGTTGGTAAATTTTGGTCCTTAAATGCATTGTGATCTTATTTTGAGTGAATCGTTTGCCCACTGCAAAAGACAAGATGTACAGAACCTGCACCCCAAAATGATGATGTCATGTAGGATAGAGTCCACCCCTTTCCCCTGTTGTTAGAGAACGGATTTGGAATGTTTAGTGCAGGCTGCAGTTCGGATGGAGCTAAAACAAGGTGTGTGTATGTGTGTGTGTGTGTGTGTGTGTGTGTGTGTGTGTGTGGATGTTGAGCTCCTTTTGTGTGTCTTACAAAGCTTTGAGGTCTCCGACGCTCTGATTGGCTCTCAGCCGCTGGGCAGTGAGACGACTCTTCAAATGTGCCTTTTGCCTAGTGTGTACGGATAGCTAAAATTACTTAAAACCGCAATTCCCAGCCACCACTGCTTCCAGTTGACTGCATAGTCATACTTTGTTTACTCCCATGATGTGTGGAACTTTAATGTGCACTGAATAAATCAAATTGCATGTCTGTAGAATGTAAAAGTCAAAAATATATGGTATTGTGTGGTCGATCTCACATGGTAGATCCATATGGGGATCAAGAAGCCTGGTTTTCCAAGTGGCAATCTGGGGTTTAGAGAATAGTTATGTCACTCAAGTACAGAGGTGGTAAATCCAGGTTCAGAAAGTAAAAGTCCTCCCCAGAATTTAGTTCCAATCACCTGGATTTGCCACTTGGCACAATTCTTCAGCCGGCTGGCTGAATTCATGGGTGGAAGAAATGCTCGGCAGGACTTTTACTTCCTGTCCACTGGACTTTCTGCCTCTGGCAGAGGCTAGAGAGGAGCTCCACCAATCAGCAACCAGCAGAGCAACACTGAGGCTGATTGGTTCCCACCTCCCTGTTGGTATGCTTTTTTGCGCGGTCACGATCGCCTTGATTGGTGGAGCTCCTCTCCGTTTTCTATCAGTAAGGTGACGCCACAGAGATATCGTCATGTGTTAACCAGACGGTCAGTTTCCGCATTCGTTGTTCTAGCATTGAAAGTTCTACCTACCACCGAACACTCCGATTGGACACGTCTTCTGAAAATTCATTAAGGGGCACAACCTAGAACAGTTGAGTTTCAGTGGACGTTTGAAGAATCTTCAGATCACAAAATATGTGATTAGAATGTTCTTAGCTGAACATTCTAACTCTGATGTAACAATCACTGCTGGTAACAGAAAGCAACTGAGTTCTAGAACACTGACTTAGTGTTTTGAAAAAATCTCTTCAGGGTTACTCTTCAGGGTTAATGTTACTAATGGGAAGACTCCTCTTGTCAAGTGAAAAGCTGAAGGTGGAGAGACCATGGGAGTTGACCGTCTGGTTAATGTATAATATCATCTGAAACGACGGTCTCATCCCCTATTCCATTGTCCATGCTGTAGCCCAGGGGTGATGAGATGCGGATAAGATTAGGTTGTGATGTCGCCTTACTCATAGAAAACAGAGAGGAGCTCCACCAATTACAGAGCACGCCATCTGTGATTGGTCGATACTTTCTGGCTAATTTTTGAATGATGATTCCCTGGGCGAAATGTATTGGATTGAAACAATAAAAGAGCTTCTTTGTCCCTCTCAACTTCAAGTGTAGCTGTTTCTTCTTCGTTTTTCATTCCGTGCATAATGATAGACCAGCATGGTCGCATCAGAATCCCTTATTCTGCTTCTTGGCAATTCACACATGGATCCAGGAAGTCCAGCCAGAAAGTGTCCACCAATCACAGTCAGCATTTTGTTGGTAGCTAAGGACGTACTCTGATTTGGGCGGAGCTTCTCTCTTTTCTGCGTGACCGCCCCGCCCCCGTTTTGTATCACCCCTGCTGTAACCCAGGCAGTGTCTCTCTGTATCTCCGTAGAGTCAAAAGCTCAGGAGAAGAGGCGGTCCCTCCAGCGCTCAGTGCGAACTGCCGCCAGCAACCCCAGCCTCCACCACCCGGCCCCCGCCCCCGCCCCCTCCCCCGCCCCGTGCCCCACCCTCCTCCCCCTCTCCCCGTCCTCCACCACCTCGTCCTCCTCCTCTTCCTCGGCGGCCGCGGGGACGCCCCGGCCCGGGCCGGCGGCCCTGGGGCCCTGCGCCATCCCCGCGTCCTTCAGCATGGCAGGTCTGTACGCCCTCCAGCCGCCGAGCCTCTCCAAGCTCCTCCCCTCCCTGCAGGCCATGCCCCGGGCCCGCCTGCTCAACCGCGCCTTCGGGAAGAAGCTCGGCCCCCTGCTGCAGCAGCAGCGCCGCCCGCCGCTCGCCTTCCTCAACGACGTCGCCAGCTCCCTCGCCTCGGGCCCGGCGGGGAGGGCCGCCAAAGAGTGAGCGGGCGAGCAAGAGAGCGAGCGAGCGGGCGAATGAAAGAGGCCCGTGTAATGTTCCCCTCCCCCCCCCCACACTCCCCTTCTCTGCTCCCGTACGCATCCAGTTGTGGGACCATTTAAAGGTCGCTGCTGTTTTCAGACGTTGATCACCACCCATCCACCCACTATCCACTCCCCTCGCGGCCTCCTCCTCCCTCTCTCCCCCCTCCAAAAAAAAAAAGAACATGTTTAGCTGTCAGAGCGGAGGAAAAAACAGTTTTCTAGCTTTTGGCAAACGTGCTGATCGGTGGTTCCTCTTGGACAGGTGGGGGGATCTTTTTACGTTCGTTTTTTTTCCCCCCAGTTAGACGGGGTTGTTTTTCGCGGCCCGTGTTGTACCCGCGGAAGCGTCGTGTCGCGCTGTACCGAAGTGAACCGCTTGCTGTTTTAAACGCGGGTTTAGCGGTTAGAGGCGAGTTCGCGGGTCTGTCCGTGTCTGGAGACCGCGAAACCGCGCGCTATGTTACTCGCTCGCAGTGGTGGCATTTCCACTCTCCTTCCTCACGCCGGGAGGCAGCTACGGCTACTGTCCGAATAGCGCCCCCTCTTGGGCATTCTGAACCACAACACTGTGGCCAGTTGTGGTAAAACATCACGTTGGGTCCGCAGTCAATCTAACTGCAGTGCGCTTTGTCCTCTTTGTTTTGAGTGTTGAATTCCCAAGGAATGTTTTTCCTCTGGCTGATGTAAGGGAACACGCTAACTGCTAAGGTGATGTAATGTTTGCATAGGAAATGGGGAGAAATGAGAGAAGCAGGGTTTGTGTAGAATGCATTCCACCTGGAACTGGGGAAGATTTTTATTTTTCGTTTTTGAAATCTGCATTCAGCAGTTCTTTTCTTTCTTTTTTTTCAAGAAAGCAGCATATTAAAACACATGGAATGGAGTCAGAAGGATCTATTTTTGATCGGCCTCACTTGGCTACGAAACCACTGGAAATGGGATCTAAAGAGCTTGTCAGTAGAATTTGTTACGTATGGAGTTCATCCATCAAACGCATCTAATATTAAAAGTGACAAATATTATTTTCAAATATAACGACGACCGTTATTACAATTTTATTTTACAAATCATAGTCTTTGGGTAATCTGTAATAAGGTTAATTAAATAAAAAAAATATTTATAGCTGTGAAACACATTGGTTAGGATTTTCTTTTTTAAAAATAAAGGAATAAAACAAATATAATTACGGTGTGCAAGGCTCTTTGGAACCCACCAAAAAAAATAAGTGAACTTTTTCTGCCTCATTGCACTTTTAAAAAGAAATGTTCATTCGTGTAAATATGAGAGTTTGTGTGTCACGTGTCCCAGACAATATTCCTATTGTTTGTTGGAATGTAACCGTAACCGTCGCCATAGGAACGCAATCTAGCCGCAGTTTACTCTGTGTTCTGCAGCAACGTAGCAACTCTGTGACTCTTGTTTCAGAATATGTCCATTTGTAGACTAAGCATTTATCCGCCAGGATAGTTTTTATTAAGTACAGGGCTGTACTCGCCTGGTATTTTGTACACTTGTTGTTCATACTTTTTATTTTTTATTTTACTGTCTTTTTAATAATCACACGTGCTGGAAATTTCTACTATAAAAGTACTAGAAGTTTGCCTAGAACCCTGTGCTATACGCAGTTTCACTGAAACGCAGCACATTTCAAGATCATCGTATGTGAAAACTTTTTTTTTTCTCGATGTTTTTGAGGAAAGCCCCTTTCGGCTCCTCGGTTTGACTGAAGGGTTTGACTGTGACGTTAAACTTTGATTTTTGTATTTTTTTTAATTTTATTTTGTAAATGCCTTTCTCCGTGTGATGCTTGCCTGCCACGTGCGTTCGCGTGTGAAACGCGAGACCACTATGCACGAGTTTATTTACCATTTTATTTGTAATGATTACAAAAACGCATTTCAGTGTGACAGCGGGATGCCATGTACAGTGTACTTTATCAAAACGGTCAACCTAAGGGTTTAGAGGCCTACACGTTGAAAAACAGTGATTCACGCCGTCACAAAGTGTATGTGCTTAAACTGTAACGCACTGTGCGACTGTATGCGTTTGTGGCTTAAGTTATATGGGTTGTCATGGTAACGGTAGATTTTTACATTTGCGTCACTGTCGTTTACTTTGCGGTGAAATAGGACGCGTTGTTTCTTTGCGTTCCGCCTTTTCAACTTTTGAGGCCAAATTGTTACTGGAACAACATAAAATTGAACAAAAAAAGAGAGAGCTTTTAGATTCAAAAGTTTCACGTGTGCACGTTTTCTTTATCGGAATAGGTGTTGAATTGTGTATACATTTTTGGATCACACAAATGTGTTTTGGTAGAAATTGACGCTGAGCAAATAGTCTGTTGGCCTACTGTGAGATACGCACGCAGCTGAAGCATGCCCAGAGGTGCCTAGAGGACAGGGTATTGGTTGGGCAGTTTGTGGTAGTGTTGGTGTACTTGTGTAAGTGGTTGCTCGGTACTGGTGGTTGAGGATATTTTTTAAAGCATGTGCTTTAAAACATACCTGCTGTTGGTTCGTCCCAATGTAGTCCCTTGACTACATTGCGCTATGTGTTTATCAGAATTATACCATGGTGAAGAAAAGAAAATATGGTTTTTACTGTTGTTGGAAGTTGCTCTTACTGTCGACGTAATGTCACATAGTTTGTAATAAGTGCCATGTATTGCCTTTTTGCCCAGCAGTATTATCATAACAAAGCTACGTGTAGATATCTATTTATATAAAGCATATATATATATATACATATGTCTTCTATTTGATAACTCAGTTTTAGTTTCTTCCATTGCGGCTGTATTGTATTGAAGGCTCAGATTGTGCTATTGTTTTTCTCCTGTTCCAGTTAACACGTGTTTCACCTTGGAAACTGACGGTCTGAAAGGATCAGTGCCACAGTCACTTTAGCGTTAGCGTCCGCTGCTTGTGCCGTTTATACGGTGACACAAGCATCGACGAGGCCAGTTCGAGAAACGATTTTGCACGATGAGAGCAAACCCCCCCCCACCCCTGACCAGTGGCAGGCTCCACATGGGACTGGAGCAAGAACTCCCCCCCCAGAACTGAACAAATCTGGAGAAATAATGTCACAAAGACGTTCTTGCTCTTTCTTCTACATTTAAACATTGCAGTGGTTTCTAACACTGCCGTGTATGTCCGAATATTTTCCCTCTATGACGGTACTCTTCCTTTCAGTGCTGCGCAGTAGAACTTAGAACTCATTCTCTCTCTCTGTGATGTCACAATGATGCTCTGTTTGTTGGCCAGTTCCCAGATGTGCTGATCTAATTTCCAAAAATTGTCTGATCTTTCTTTGTGTAATAAATGTTCCCTTTATGACTTAAAAAAGGTCCTGACCTTTGCCACCTTTTTGAGCTCCTCCTCTGCCAACTGTCTGTCTTTTCCTCTGTGTCCTTTTGGCGAATCCTAATTTTTAACAATTTAATTTAATTTATAGAAAACAGACATTTCTCATTGCACTATTTATCAAGAATTTCACAAACATCTTTTCATGTTTTGATGATGGTGAATAACGAGATATCGTATGAGTTTCTTTTTCAGCTGCATTTTCCACACACAGAAACACACACACACACGCACACGCACACACACAGAGTCACAGGTTTAACATGTCAGTTTATTCTCCTTTGTCTTATGGAAGTGGTCAAAATAAGTTGTGTGTTTAAAATTTTGAAGGGTCACTCCATACCTGTGATCCATTAAAAGGATATTACAGCTACTGTAATGCAGCCTGAGAATGCATCCTTCAGTTCCTGCACAGCCACAGATACCTTCTGCTTACTGAGGCGTGGCACCAGCATGGGAGAATGCTGGATATTGACACATCACAAACAAACTTAGAATTGCATTTTTATAGAGACACATACTTCATAAATGTGTCTGAAATAGTTTGTGACTTAAAAATGGTCAAGTAATGATATGTATGGCTATTGTGCGTTGCTTATTTGAAAGTCCCCATAAAATAATGACTAAACTACCTCATTATCCTAGAAGAATGCCTCATAATCCTTGAAGAAAGGTAGTATTCTATACATTTCCGTGCAGAAACCATGAGCAAGTGCACCCCATGTCCCTGAAACCACCCATTTAACTTATGCCAGTGAGCCCAGCTATGAGCAATGAATGCGGGTCAAGATATTCGCCTCTCATCGTCAGTCAGGGGAGAGGTACCAGGAGGCGGGACTGTCAGTCACTTTGGTTCAGGAGCAGCCAGTGAGGTTGCCGTGGCGATGAAAGCCAAATTCAAGGATGCCACCACCTCTGTGTCATTCCATGACAGGGAATGGCACTTATATCTGAGTCATGATGCATGTGCGCATAGCAAAACACTGCCATTATTATTATTATTATTATTATTATTATTATATTGGTGTCTTTATTATTATTATTATTATTATCATTATTGTTATTATTATTATCATTATTATTGTTAATAATAAGAAACGGCTTCTTATACCCATTCAATGCTTATTTTGGGTGGGTCTTCATGGGATTTCTATGACATCATCAAAGTGGTGCTTTTTCTGTTTGCTTTGTCCCACATTGTCGCCCCCCCCCCCCCCATTCATTCTCAAGCCATTTTTGGTTTGTTTTCATTTTTCTTCTGTCTCCATTGCTCAGGTTACAGCTGCCAAAATTCTCACAATGGCTTGCAAAACAAGGACTTTCCTGTACGGAATGGGAGACCTGGGAAATGTAGTTCCAAGCTTCCTGAGTTCCCGAGTCCTCTGCAGGTAAGGCACTGGTGTAATGCAGTCACCCAAAATGTAGTTCCACAAAAAAGCCTGTTTGTTAAATCCTGGCATTTACAAAAGACTGCAGTAGTCTGGGCTAACCACTAGGGGGCTCATCGTGGTGGGGCAACGTTTACTGCATATATTCACACTCCTGAGGCGGATAAAAAAGGAAGAAACCTTCCAAATCAGGAGAAAATGGGGGTGGGGGGGGGGGGGCAAGTTCAATAAAATACAATTCAGTAGTCATCCTTAAAAAAACTGCTGCAGAACGGTTTTAAATTATTGCTTTTCATATTTTTTAGAATTCTGTGAAAGAAGGAACCTTCAGTTTTCTGACGTCCGTGGAATATTCCAGGTAAATATGCTTCTCCTTTGACTTGGTAGATGCTTCATTTATTATTTTTTATTTTTATCGCAGCTGCTCTGGAAGGTCGTAAATTCTCTCCAACCAATCGAATGTTCTGTCCTCCTGAGCTGATCGGGAAAGTCCTTGAGCCACAACATGAATTATGCTCACCGTGTCAGAGCACCAGCACAGGCCTGAAAACGTCCTTAAACGGGCTGGCTTCACTCAGACTCTTTCCCTTGCACTGCTGCATTAAACTGCCAGAAAATCACAGCCTGTAAGGTATACAGGTGATAAACGTTAAAGGTAAAAGGAACTACTGAGTCCCCATCGTGCCACTGCCGAGTAGCTCCACTGGGCTAGTTGGCAGTGGCAATTAACTAACTAACCCCAACCCTAATTAAGACGCCCCCCCCCGCCCCGCTGCGGTGTTTCTGTCGGCAGGTCTGAGCTGCAGCGGCGGCCGAGCCGGATCCCGGTGAGCAAGGCGGGGCCGGCGGCCGCGGAGAAGAGGCTGGCGCGCTCGGTCAGCCTGGCGGAGGGCGCCTCCATGAGGGTGTGGAAGCTCATCAAGCCGGGCATCGGGCGGAAGCTCTCGCTGGCCGGTGAGGGCGCCGCCGCCGCCCCCCCCCCCCCCCGCTCGCTCTGACGTTACATTCACAGCTGCCACCGGCTGAGGCCCCACCCTCCCAGCTGGTGTGCACAATTTCCCGCTTAACCCTTGAAGGTGTGAGGTCACAAATGTGTGATTAGCGTGTTCTTAGCTGAACCTTCTAACGCTGATGTCACAATCGCTGCCGGTGTCCCTGAAAGAAACAGAGTTCTAGAACACTGACTTAGAAAAAAAACAAGAAGAGAACATTCCATATAAAGCTACTCTTCGGTTAATATTACTACTGAGGGTGGACAAAATGTGGAAGTTGACTTGGAATTTTGGAAAAAACCTTACAAGAAACCTACTGTTGAAAGGGTTAAACAACTGGGCTGTTGTTGTCTTTCTCTCCAATGTTTGGGGTGAGCCAGGCGCTCCAAAGAAGGAAGACTCTGCCCTGCAGCCTACCTCCAGGTCACTACTGAAGAAAACGGGCAGGAGCTTGCTCTACCTGGTCAGCACTGACACAGAGGCCAAGAATGCCCCCCAACAGGTGAGTCCCTACACCTGTACAGGTTACGACAGGGCAGCAGTGTGGTGTAAATGACTGGGGCACTGCATTCAGAACTCAGAGGTTGCAGGTTCACCTCCCAGATGGGACATCATCCCTGAGCAAAATGCCTTGCAGACGCGCAATCTCAGATCCCATTGGAATAATTTTTGAGCCCCTCCTCTGTAACCCCATTAACCCTAACTCCTCACCTGTTTTTGCAGGAGAGCCCCCTGGTGGCCAACCCCTTGGTGTCTGAGCCTATACCCGTGTGCGGAAAGGTACCACTCTGTGGTGAGGCGTGACGGGACCGAAAATCACGCCAGGCCCCCGCCCCCCCCCCCCCGCCACCCGTCAGTCTCTAACACGGGTGTGTCAGAATCCAGAATCCTGCCGGTTCTCAGCGCACTTCTGCGCCAGGGATTCGCTGAAGTCGTTGGATCCGCACACCTCGTTGTCGAGGCCTGGAATCAGGGCTGCCTGTTCCTGGAGATCTACCATCCTGTCGGTTTTCACTTCAACCCTGATGTAACACACCTCATTCATCAGCGAGAGATCTCGCTGAGCTGCCAAGTGGTAGAATCGGACGTGCCAAATTATGGTCGGAATGAAAACCTGCAGGAAGGTAGATCTCCAGGAACAGGGTTGGGCAGCCCTGCCTTAAATGGCCAGTGTTTGAAAGGAAGGAACAAATACCTGCAACCCTCTGGCAGTGTAACCCCTGGGGCCTCTTTCACAAAGCAGGATTAGTGAGTTAGCCGGATAACTGCGCTGAGTAAAACCCAGAACAGCTGTTTTCACTTGAGTCCATGTTCCAGATTTGAGATGGTTCCAGGTTTTACTCTGTGCAGTTATCCTGCTTTGTGATACAGGCTCCAGGTCCAAGGCAACACACTGTCCAAGAGACTGCATCCGTTACTGTGGAGACAAGTCCCGTCCAGGTAATTTGGGTGGCGAATGATACAAATGATTTGCACAAGATTTTTTTTTACAGTTATATCTGCACCTTTTTATCTCCCTGTCAAAATGGGCTCCATTTGCTATTAATTTTACAAATTTTAAAAGGCACTGCCGTTTGGGCAGTGATCTGGTGCAGCTCTGGACCAAATCTGGCCTTTATGTATGTAGCATTTTGGCAACATTCCAACAAAATGTTATTTTTAACACTGTGTCTCATTTTGATTTTTGTGTTGTGTCACCTTTATATTGCAAATACGGAATTGCTGCAGAATTGAATTTTTTGCTCTGTGTGTTTATATAGTCTCCTGGTACAGTAGACTTGTAAAAATGCACCAAACCAGGGACTGTTTCAAGGCTTTTCCCAAATGAACATAGTTACCATTTTAAAGCCCTGAAGTGAAGAAGCTGTGAACCTTTTAAGTGAGACTCTAAACCATTTAAATGTGAATGTGAATGTGTTCTGTATTTACATTTTTTTTAAAGGCCAGATGGTTGTTGGTAACTGCAGCGTTGAAAACATGGTTTTATGAAAAACAGGACCAATTCAATGTGAAAATTTGCACTCTCTCGAAAAAGCTACAATGCACATTGTAACCTGTCATATCAGAACAGGGCCATTGAGAAATTATGTTTATGTATTTTTAAAAATCAATAAACAAATACAAATGTGTGTGTGTGTGGCAGAACCGACAAATTGTAATACTATAAAAACGAATGTTTTGTAACACTCTGTAGTAAAAATGCATCAAATAATATACTATATTATTGTGCATTTTACACTGGTAATAATTAATCAGCAAATTAAAGCAACTCCATGAATATTTTTATTCACAACATAATCCAAACAAAATAGTCATTTACAGGCTGATTTAAGCAGTGCATGTCGTTCCATTATGGCAATCGAGGAGTCTCATCACACACGGAATGGTCCCTGGCAACGAGAAGAATATTAAAAAGATCGTTAAAATATTATAAGCGATGACTCCATATACTAATTCAATTGACTGCAATTGTGGTTGGGACGAAAACCAGCGTGGGACCAAGGCCAAGGTTGAGAACCGCTGTATTAAAATGCGCTTACCTTCCAAATCAGTTGGAGAGCTACTTCACTCCAGTTTCTTTGGGTTATTGACAGCAACGTAATGGTAAAGGACCACCAGCAGGAAGAGCGAAACGCCGAGCATATTGGCGAAAATCGCCAGTTGTACGTCCGTCACCATTCTACAGAAGAAAATTTCAATTTAATGAATAGCTTTAGCTGACGATTGTTACTGCTAGCAATATAGGCTAACTAGCTGAGTCTATATACCCAAGTTATTTTGTTAACTTGCCAACAAAATATGTATAGAGCAAAAGCATAGCTTACATTATTTTCACATGGCACATTACAACTTCACTAGTTTTCTAGTTTAAAAAGCGAAAGAAGTACCACAAATCATTGACACTAGCCACCTCACGCTAAATGAATGTTTCATCAAAGAATCTAACGTGTAGCTCACGTAGCTTATCTCTAAATTACAATTTTAGATTTCTAAAAGCATCACATTCGAATACACTGTTTAGTCATTTGTCTGTTAACTTACATTACTGGTAGCTTGTTTGATTTTTGAGCAGAATGGTGTTTCTGACTGATCGATTTGTTAGAAAGCTCGTCGCTTCACATTCGCGTTTGTCTTCTTGGCCACGTCACGTATGTAAGGGAAGTACCATAGATGTCGGCGTCCCCATCGTCATTTCCTATCCATAACTTTTAAAAGTGCACTGATCGCTGCAGAGGATACGAACAGGGAACAATACATAAACGATTGACATGCGGGTATAGTTGTCAAGCGGGTATATATTTAAAATCCAAGGTTAAAACATAACTGCCTCAAATTATTCACAGAGACCATTCATAACTGGGGAGACACTTGTGTTGCTGTGTTTCCTATTGTAGCCGAACGAGTTCCGGATGCTTCTGCAAACGAGAATCTAGTTATTAGTTGACAAACTGCCTAATTAAAGACAAATAACAAAGCATCAGTGTTATCATTTGTAACTTTGGGCGTTCAGGCATGGTTCCTGCCCAGTTGTCCTTCTGTTCTCAGTAAAGCATCTTTGCTATAGTTCTCTGTAAAAAAAGAAAAAAAAAGAAAAGCACTACACAAAATAAATATATTTGATTTTATAATATCAATGTTGTGGAACCTACTCTGGAATACAGCAAAGCTCCCCTTCAAACTACTTTGCACAAAAAGTATCAAAAAATTATCAGCATCCAGTCTGCCCAGACACAGAGTGCATCTGAGCAATGCCTTCTTTTTGCACACGTGGAAAACCAGCAACTGGCAGTTGACCATTTGCTACTATAGCTGAGTGCTTCTCATCAAACAGGATTAGAGGGAACAGCGAAAGATAAAATGGTATTTGATCATAGGGTTTGGAAAAGAATAAATATTTAGGGCCAAACGTAGTTGCCAGTTCCTGTAGTTAACTACTCCTCAAAATGACATACAAGTAACTAACCACTACAATCAATACACACATTTGAATGCAGTTGAACCGGCAGCAAACTACTAAAAAACGAACTGAAGTACTCCACCACACTGGATATTATCATGAACCGTATGGATTAGAATGATCTCAATGTTTTGTAGAATCTCTCCTATTCCTCCCCAAACCGCTGGGGGCAATGTTGCCTATTTGTGTTACTCTGTCATGAGAGTCCCGGATGTGCGTCCTTGCTAGAGGCGTGGTTGGAGTAAGTCAGAAGAGCCGCAGCGGCTTGGTGCTGGATGAAGTCGGCGTGACAGATAGCGTACGGGACGGCGCTGCGGGAGGTTGAATCGTTATTGTCGGGGAAAATCAGTATATGTACATAAACGCTGAAAGGCGACACCATGGCTTTTTACGAGTATGTCACCAAGGAGCAGCTGGCTGGCTTCGACAAGTACAAGGTAAGTTAACTTCGTGACTGCGCCCGCCTCATAGTTCGCAGCTAGCACAGTCCTGCTAGTTAGCAACACTGTGTGCTGAAATATGATGACTTAACCTTACCGCACAAGCTGGCTATAGAAGTGTTTTAAAACTGCCTTCAAAGCTGCAGCACCGGGCGACGTTTTGTGGACGAACTCAGTTGTTGGGGTTCCTTCGACTCGTGTTATTTGATTGAGGCAGGATTAAGGAAAGGTGCCGTCCTGGCCGGGAACGTCCTACACGGGGGCGCTAACGCTATTCGATGTATTAAGATGACAAGCACGCTGCATTCAGCGAGATGCCTGTATTTCTCCTATATATCACTAATATAGAGTTCCATATGACGATATGGTGTGGGGGGCCTTTTCCGTTGGGCAGCTGGTTGGATGGATTACTAGCTTGGATGCATATCCGCACTGATCCCGGTTAAATGGCTAGCCTACTGACCAGCCAGTGAAATGGTAGAAAAACATTACATGCTTTGTACTGATTGACGTCGAGCACTCGAGATTTGTGACAGTCTTTGTTAGGTAGTTGGCTTAGTTTACTGACTATGTAATCCAGGTGGTTCGATTTGCAAGCCTATACGAGCCAGCTAGTCATATTAAAATTATTGCGGGTCTACTGTATGAGAGCCGGTCAGTTTGTCTGGCAGTCGCGTGGCAAACTGATTGTTTCAACAATGGGCTGATCAGGTTGTAACTTTCCATTTCTTGATGTCGCTGACCGTAACGATAAGGTTACGGTATCGCATGGACCGTTGCCTGCTTATAATAGCGTTTACGCGGAGGGCTGCGTGTAACGTTAACACATTTGTCACAAATGGCTCACACATCGTCCTTTTCCGTCGCAGGCTTGTCTAAACCAAGTGTGAAACCGCAAGTTGCTGCTGCAGTCTTGTTCGCAATTAACTTTGCCCTGTCACGGGGGACTGACGCCCTGCGCGACGCTCACGCGAAGCGCTGGTTCTCTGCTGCGAGTTTAGCGCGTCCACAGTGCAACAGTCCAAGAGTTAATCTGTCTGAGGGAGCAGGTGGTGTGATTTAGTTTCCCGGTGGGGTACTACTGTTGTAACCTTGATTGAGCAAGTCGCCCAACCTGAGTTGCTCCAGTGAATATCCACCTCTGACGATGTATCGACGCTTACGCAATTTGCCCCGGGGGGCATTTGAGTTGCAGGTAGCGTGGGGTGATCCACCTAATAGAGCCCAGCAATGGAATGTACGTTTTCAGTGAAAACATTTGCATAGTCAGTTCCTCGTTTTGTTATTTAAAAGAGGCGAACTTACGAATCAACGGCTGAAGTATTGACGGTTCATGGAGGCTTGGTTCGGGCGGGCCGGAGGAGGACGTTGTGATGCATTGCCGGGCAGGTAGGGTTTCTTCACCGCGCATATATCACCGGAGGGCGGGATGTGTCCCGGGCAGGATGCGGAGTTCTAGAGAGCAGGCGTGTAGTGTTTCTCCCGCGCGACAGACAGTCAGCCAGGGATCTCCATTATTTATGGCCTGGCCGGGGCACGCGGGGGCATACGCGCGGGGCATTTCAAATGCGCTCCCGCTGCACTCCAGATAACCCAAGGCCTGCCCGCGCGCTTCGGCTCCAGGAATGGGCTTATACTGCGGCCTGCAGAATCGCGGAGCGTGCAGTGCCGAATGCATTTCTTGCGTTTTTTGTTCTATTTGAAGGCTTAAGACATGGGATTCAAAAAGTTTGTTGTCTTTAGGAGCGGTAAAATTAAGATATACTTTATACTTTATTGAACTCCGTGGAGTAATTTGTCCTCTGCATTTGACCCATCCTTAGTTACCTAGGAGCAGTGGGCAGTCACAGTGCAGTGCCCGGGGACCAACTCCAGTTCTGAGGCAAGTGCCTTGGTCAGGGGCACCTGCAGGAGCGCACCTAAGATGCAAATGGCTGCCCTTTGGCTGCGGAGGTTATACTTTATAAAAAGTGGTTAAAGTTTGACCCCTCATCTGACACCAGCTGCTCTCTGATGTAACGTAAAAAAGACATACTGTGCATGAAATCATTTCTACGTTGTGGTGTATTTGTGGGTCTGTGCTTGTAGCCATTTGCAAGGATCCAGATATCCCCAAAGCTATGTGAATATTCACGAAATATGAAACAAACAAAATATTATTTAAAGTATCCCCCTCCCCCATTTTCAGAGGATTCCCGGGTTCCCCTGCTCTGAAATGCACAATGGGGTCATTTATAACGGTAAATTAACATCAGGCATTCATGTGCTTTTGCACTCGTCTGTCTTCATTTAGCGTAGTAATTTAAGTGCAGTGATGGCGTGTGTGAGTGTGTGTTCTCCTGTGCATGTGGCTTGTGTGTGTGTGTGGATGGGGGTAGGTGGGTGGGTGGGTGGGTGTGTGTGTGTCAGTCAGTCCAGGTGTGTGTGTGTGTGTGTGTGTGTGTGTGTGTGTGTGTGTCAGTCCGGGCGTGTGAGTGTGTGTGTGGGTGTGTGTTAGTCAGTCTGTGTTTGTGTGTGTGTGTCAGTCCGGGTGTGTGTGTGTGTGTCAGTCAGTCCATGTGCGTGTGCGTGTGCGTGCACGTGCACGTGCGCGCGTGTGTGTGTGTGTGTGTGTGTGTGTCAGTCCGGGTGTGTGTGTGTGTCAGTCCGGGTGTTTGTGTGTGTGTGTGTGTCAGTCAGTCCGGGTGTGTGTGTGTGCGTACGTGTGTGTGTGTGTGTGTGGGTGGGTGTATGTGTGTGTGTGTGCGTACGTGTGTGTGTGTGTGGGTGGGTGTGTGTGCGTATGTGTGTGTGTGTGTGTGTGTGTGTGTGTGTGTGCGTGCGTGCGTGTGTGTGTCAGTCAGTCCGGGTGTCTGCGGGTGCGGGTGTGTGTGTGCGGTTTCTGGGTTCGGCAGCTTTTTGTGGGCGTGCCCCGAGGCACATGGGTGACGGCAGACGCCCCGCTGTGTGCCTGTGGCCGTTCGCAGGAAGCATATGACCTCTGACCTCTCGGAGAGGTGTGAGTTTCAAGCTGCTGTGGCGGCAGTGAGAGGGTTATGTTACCCACCCCACCCCCCAACTCCCCCAAGAATGTCATTAGAGTCCTGTCTGGGACACCCCTGCTCTCTGGACTCCAGGGCCTACCTTCCACCAGCTGTAACGCTATCAGCAGTGCTCTGTTCCTGTTTTACACAGGAAATGCGCTGGAAGTGTTTTTTGCGTGAGATAGAAGTTCTGGGTCTTATCCTTGTAGCCCGGGTGTGTATCGAAAAAGGAAACGTAGGATGAGGAAGTGCACTAAGCCCTGTTGCGTTCGCTGCCCGGCGTGCCGGTCTGCTACCCGCGGAGGTTTTGTAGATCTAGTGTGAGGTTGCAGGGGGTCGTGCCATTACTCTGCGTTTCTGGGAGAGAAAAAAAGGACAAAAAATAGGCCTGGAGGGGACAGTGTGATGTTACCTACGGATTCGGCCATCTGTCTGTCTGTCCCTCTTCCTCTCTTTCTCTCTCTCTCTCCATCTCCATCTCTGTCAATTAATCGAGCCAGCTGTCAGTCAGGCGCATGTTGTGTAGCCTGCTTTATAGGCCGCCGTCCAGTTGTCCAGCTCTCCGGATGTTGGAAACGGTGATTTTTTAAAATTTGTCCCATAAAACCAGAACGCACAGGAAGTCCTGCGATGGAGGATTCTTTCCCCGCGCCTCCGCTTCCTGTGACGCTTCGCCGTTCTTTCCCGTCGGGCCCCGTCTCGCGACGGACGGCTGTTTGTCGTCATTTGATTGGTTGAGGTGGTGCTGTGGGGCGGGGACTGAAACCATCCTGTAACGGCCCCGCAGTGAATCGGGCGAGAGCCCGAATGGTGTGTTTTTTGTTATGTTTTTTTTTTTTTTTTTTAACCAGTGGCTTTTCTCCTGCAGTACAGCGCGGTCGACTCCAACCCCCTGTCCGTCTACGTCATGCACCCGTTCTGGAACTCCGTGGTCAAGGTAAGAGGGCGGAGGGTCAGCCCCACTGCCACGCGATGCGTGTAGAGACCCTGTACCAGAACCCCCCCCCCCCCCCCCCTTTGCATTTAAAGTGCTCACTAAGCCACAAGATAAAGATTTAAACTTGTAAATTCCAACCCCACCTGTAGAGGGCAGTATTAGAACTTTTTTTACTTTCAAGGATAAAAGCACAAAATCTTAAAAGCTTTAAAAAACTGCTTCCACTGAATAATGCAGGCCTGATATCATAGTTTGTATTCCTTGGTCCTTTTATGCATGATTCAAGTGTTTAAAATGGTGCACAGGGTCCAAATTAATGATGAGTGTAATATGTAGTAATCTAGTAGTAATAACATTAAATCAAATCTCTCTCCCCCCCTTTCCCTCACTCCCCCCCCCCCCCCCTTTCTCTCTCTCTCTCTCTCTCTCTCTCACTCAGGTGTTACCCACCTGGCTGGCTCCTAATCTCATCACCTTCACAGGGTTCATGTTCCTCGTCCTCAACTTCCTCATGCTGGCCTTTTACGACTTTGACTTCTCCGCGTCAGGTGAGTCGCAGTGTTCCGTAGCCCCGCCCCGCCCCGCCCCGCTCCGATGCCCCGCCCTGTTTCGTTTTATGACCAGTGAGAGCGTGGACTACCTCTGCTTCATGGATAACCTGTGCTAATCCTCTACCTCTGCCATTCACTCTTTCTTTCTCTCTCTTTCTCTCTTATCTGCTATCTTGTACTCTCTATCTCCCAGATCTCTATCTCTTGACCTCTCTCTCACTCTCAGCCTTTCCTGCTGGGTCGTATTCAAATTCAGATACGCTCTCTTGGAATGGCCAAACATGGGCATGGACATTCCTTCAGCCGGCGTTTTCCATAAAATGCAAATCAACAATAAGTGTTTTAAGTAATAAAATAAATAAAAAAATTATTAAAAAATACAAATTGCAGTGGCCGTTTCAGTCTTTGGGTTCAGTCTGCTGGCTGTGTGTCAGGCTTTGGCCTGCTCTCGCAAAACCGTGTAGGGAGAGGCGCTGCTCGTACCCCTCCCAAAAAGGAAAGAAGGCGCTCCCTTCTGTTTGTGAAAAGCTGTTGTGTGACCCGTTTTAAATTTAAAGCTTAAGTCATACATTCCATTGTGATTTCCACATATTTATTACACCACGGCAGAAAGTGGACCTCTGTTCGGTATCTCTCTCTCTCTCTCTCTCTCTCTCTCTGTCTGTCTCTTCATTCTCTCGCTCCCTCTCTCCTTATCTTTCCACTTTTTCTCTTTGGCTGTCTCTCTGCGGGGGGGGGGGGGGGGGGGGGGGGGGGGGGGGCGTGTATTTGGAGCGTTTTTGCTGCCCGTTTGGTGACGGTCAAAGTTTTACTGCCACATCACAATGGACACGGTGCCCCCTGACTCATCGGCCCTGCCCCCTTCCCCCCCTCCCCCCCCCCCCCCCCCCCCCGAATGGGGAGAGTTATGGTTGGACCTGGCGACTGTTAAAATCAGCTGAGCTGAGCCGTTATCTGTTGCACAGTGCTGTTGCCTGTGCGGGACTCGTCTTACCATAGTAAACACCACCCCTGTGTTTGTTTAATCTTTTACGGAGTGCACAAGTGCCTGTAAGTTTCACTCGAACAGCTTGTGGTTGGCCCTCTATGAATGTTTTCCAAAATGTTTTTTTTTTATTTTTTAACCATGATTCCGCAATGATTTTTCATGCCCAAAGTATGTCTGGAGGGGGCACCGGAGTTCTGCGTGGTCGTCGAATGTTCTCTCCTGAGAAGCGGTGTGAAAGCCTGTAGATGTGTGTGCTTACGATGCATCCGAAATACCCTGCCTCTGGTTGAGACTTCTCTGGTCTGAAACTGATTTATTCTCTGATTTAACCCCGGGTGGGTGGAGGACCTGGAAAAAAAAAAAAATCACGTTCACCGTCATTTGGGTGCCTCATTTGTGTTCAGTGCAGCTCGTAGGCTTGTTCTACTGTAGACCTCCCTTCACAGACCATGTTGCTTCTTGTTTTTGGCTGGACCGCAACAGCGGGGCCAGCCCTACGAATGCGAATGTCTGTGAGTGACTGACTGACTGAGTGACTGAGTGATGAAGTTACACCATTGGTTGGCTGAGTTATGAAGTTACACCATTGGCCGGCCGGATCACATGTGTGAGGTCCAGCCATATACTACTACAGGTTTTAACCTGGTCTTGTTTTTTTTTTGTCTTCCAGCTGAAGGTCACGTCCACGTGCCAAGTTGGGTGTGGGTCGCGGCTGGCCTCTTCAACTTCCTGGCGTACACGTTAGGTACGTGTTGCCTGGCGGTGGCATTCTGCTACACCAGCTCTTTGCACCACACAGGGGCGGGGGGTGGTTGGGGTGGGGGTTGTTTGATGTCCCAGTGTTCCAAAGGAAGGAAGCAAGCGTGGAAGAGAGGGAGGAATTATGTAACGTCAGGTTTTTTTTCCAGAAGCGTCCCGTGGCCTGGGTGTCACAGTCGTTCATTCAGACCGCGTTCTGCTTGGTCATACTTTGCGTGAGGAATCTCGCTCAGTACAGCATTCCCCCCCCCCACCCCAAGAATCCCAGTGCAAAGCCCCAAAATTCCAAGTCAGTGTTCTAGAAGTCTAGAACTCCGCTGTTTTCAGTTGCCAGCAGTGATTGTTACGTCGGCATTAGAATGTTCAGTTGAGAACACTCTAGTCGCATCTTTGTGATTGTACACCTTTAAGGTTAAAATGTGGTTGGAGTGCTTTTACCTTTAACTTATTTTCTTATTGTCTTCTCGTAGGCATGTACTTGTAAACAGGAAGTGAATATTCTTCACACAAATCTTTATGACTAATTCTGTGTCTCATTCTGTATCTATGTGAAGCACTTTGAATTGCCTTTTTGTATGAAAGGTGCTATGCAAATAAACTTGCCTTGCCTTGGCCATGTTAAACATTATTATTAAAATGAATAAAAAACAAAACGCAGAACCCAAATGCTTCTACCAAAATTTTTTTTTGACAATTCACATAAGTTGTGTGAAATTTTTTTGGTCGTTTTATTTTCCTTTTTAGTCATTTTTTTATTAATTTATTTTTAAATTAGTGGGATGTGCCCTGAGAGCCCAAAGAGTTATGTACGAGGTGGTAAAAGCCGAAGTTGTGAAACACACAGATAAGGGTCCTGAACCCCGCCTGTCTGTGACAGTAATGGGCGGTGGGGCTTGCTGACACTGTACCGTGCGAGGTTCCTCTGCAGCACCGGGTCTCTAGCCCAAAACAAATCCCCCGGCACTGTACTGCCAGAAGGAGGCAGGCGTCTGGAGAATGTTGCTATGGTGACGATCTCTGCCACCCCACCATGGGAAAGAGACCCCCCCCCCCAAATAATCACGTGTATTTGTGAGATACTCGATCTTTGAAATGAAAAATGTGTTCGTTACAGTAGAAATGTGTGATAGAATCCAGGCATCTGTGTGTTTGACACTGTGTGCATAGCGGTCCCATCCTGATTGGATAGTTATCTGTGCGTTCCAGACGGCGTGGATGGCAAGCAGGCTCGGAGGACCAACTCGAGTACGCCACTGGGGGAGCTGTTTGACCACGGCTTGGACAGCTGGGCCTGCATCTTCTTCGTGGCCACGGTCTACTCCATCTTCGGCAGGGGGGTGACGGGCGTGAACGTGACCACGCTCTACTACATCCTGTGGGTGGTGCTGTTCTCCTTCATCCTCTCCCACTGGGAGAAGTACAACACCGGCATCCTCTTCCTCCCCTGGGGCTATGATGTCAGCCAAGTGGTGAGCCAATCACAGCGCGCTTTGCAGACCAGGTGTGTCGGAGGTGAAACACACCTGTGTGGGTACCTCTGTGTTCTCACTGAACCATCAGGCAGGGTGTCCCGTCCCAGTCGTCAAATTCCACTCAACTGAAATTGGATTTAGTCAGAATGCATTAGGCTCTCTTTGTAAGCATGATGGGATTTGTAGTCCTTGGAAACTGCCCCGTGTTTGCAGATGAAGTCGTTTTTCTTTAATCTTGGCTGGGAAGGGGGAAATGGGAGTCCTGACTCAAAAGCTAAGGTTTGAGTGTGGGGAATAAAGCATTTTTATTTTCCTTTCTGAATAACTCAGCCATCTTTGTTTTGTTTTTTTCCGCATAGACCATCTCCATCGTGTACATTATTACGGCCGTGGTGGGTGTGGAGACGTGGTACATCCCAGTCTTTTGGAATTTCCACTACAGAGACCTGTTCACGATCATGATTCTGGGTGAGAATCCGGACTTTCGTTTTTACTTTCATTTTTACTTTCGTTTTTACTTCTGTGGACTGGAGCTGAGCGCTGCGTGATGCTCATCCGTCTTTAGCAAAAGAGTAACCTCACGTGGGAAGGATTTAAGGTGGATGACAGGCGTACATCTTAACTGAATATTTTAAAATGCACTTTTTGACTGTTTTTTTTTTCCCCCCTTACAGGTTGTTCCTTTGCTGTGACTCTTCCGATGAGTCTTCGCAACGTCTTTAAGTAAGTGGTTGAATTCAAAGTCAGATACAAACTCAAAGCAATTTTTTTTGGGGGGGGATGTGTTGTGGAGTGGACTGTCTCTCAGTGGTTGTATTGGTGCTAATGTTACAGCGGTGTTAGCGCTATTGTGATGTTAGCATTGTAGTTGCGTTAGCGTGACAGGGGTGTTAGCGTTACAGGGGTGTTAGCATTATGTGGTGTCAGCATTATAGTGATGTTAGTGTTATAGTGGTGTTAGCATTATGGGGTGTTAGCATTATAGTGGCGTTGCCGTTAGTTACAGCATGCGCTGTCTCCCGCCAGGGCGTACCGCAGCAACACGCTGAAGCACAGCTCCCTGTACGAGTCGTTCCTGCCCTTCCTCTCGCCCGTGCTCCTCTTCCTCCTCTCCACCCTGTGGGTGCTGCTCTCCCCCAACGGCATCCTCCAGCTGCAGCCCCGCGTCTTCTACCTCATGGTGGGGACTGCCTTCGCCAACGTCACGGTGAGGCCCCGCCCCCTTCCCATCATCCCTCACGCCATTCCGGTGGTGGTGATATCTTGTAGCAGTAGCATTGTTACTATTATTGACATTATTATAATTATTACCATTATTATTATATTATTATTATTATGCTTCCACAATATTATAAACACTATAACCCTAACTGTAACTTGGAATAATAACTATTTTTATTGTTTTTGTTGTTATAAGTTGTAATTGTCCGTATTGTGATTATGGTTGATGTTTGTAATGGTTGCTTTTATCGTCATTACTCCTTTCCCTGCGGATCTGATCATTGCCCCGCCCTGCCACCAAACTGAGGGCAGGCCTGTCTGTCACATTCATGGATATGAATCCTGTTTAAAGGAGTTTTTTTTGAGACTTGTGAAGCTTAGAGCTGGGAGCTGTGTTTTTCAGTACTGGGAGGGTGGGGGGGTGGGGGGATTACAGCCAGAAGAGATCTTTCCTGCCCTCTGGGGGGGTGACTCACAGCTGAAGGGTGTGTGAGTCAGACGGAAACCGATTCTCTGGCTGAGGAAAGCCAGATGTGTGTGTGTGTGTGTGTGTGTGTGCGCGCGAGTGTGTGTGTCTGTACATGTGTTTGTGAGAGACAGTCCTTTCATTCTGGTATCAAGTAGAGACTCCATATTCAGTCAAAGTAAGTGTTGAGTCACAGGGAGAGAGAGGACTGTGTTGAGTCTGAGATAGAGGACTCAGTGTTGAGTCAGAGAGAGAGAGAACTCTGTTGAGTCTCAGATAGAGGACTCGGTGTTGAGTCAGAGAGAGAGAACTCTGTGTTGAGTCTCAGATAGAGGACTCGGTGTTGAGTCGGAGAGAGAGAGAACTCTGTGTTGAGTCTCAGATAGAGGCGTCAGTGTTGAGTCTCAGAGGCCTGCCCTGACGGTGCTGTTCTCTGTGTCTCCGCAGTGTAAGCTGATCGTGTGCCAGATGAGCAACACGCGCTGCCAGCCGCTGAGCTGGCTGCTGCTGCCCATGGGCGCGGCGGTGCTGCTGGTGGCCACGGGCACGGTCACGCACGCCGAAACGCTGCTCCTCTATGCCTGGACCGGCGCGGTGGTGCTGGCGCACGTGCACTACGGCGTCTCAGTGGTGAGTTACCCCCCAAAAAAAAATTAAACCACCTGCGGCGAGGACGACCCCTCCCTCTGCTTCTCCCGACCTGCCCTATCAACGCTGCCATCTTTACGAGCGACCAAGGTCTCGGTTCTCTGAGCTGTTTATTTGTTCTTCCACGGGACACCAGGAAGGTTCGGGGGGAGCAGATGGAGGAAAAAACTGTTATCATGCAGGAGGGGGAGCGTCCGCGTCCTGAAAGTTAATTTATTACTTTTATCTGCTTCCTCGTATAAAACATTGGCCACTCCCATCCACTCTTCTGTATTGCCTCCAGCCTGGAAAAAAAATAGAGTGGATATTCACTGCAGTAAATTTGTGTTAAAATATGCATATATGTATGTATATATGTATATATTGGTGATGGTGATGGTTCAGTAGCCAGCGGACACTTGTACAGGTGAAAAGACTACCCTATGCACTAGTCTTTTCACCTGTACGAGTGTCCACTGAAGTGTGTGCTGAACTGAACGTTTTTGAAGGCACTTGCAGTAGGCGCTGACGCCCCCCCGTTCCCTCCCAGGTGCACCAGCTCAGCGACCACTTCAACATCTGCGCCTTCTCGCTCCGGAAGCCCGGGGCGGACTGACTAGACGGGGAGGAGAAGGTCGGTCTGCAGGCTGCGGAGGTTTAGACTGTCCCAGCAGCCCTCCGGCGCCGCAGCCCATCACCACGGACACCGACGAACACCTTCCCGCGAGGAGATCCATCATCCCTGCCTCCCTACCCCCCACACCCCCCCCCCCCCCCCTCGAAACATCAGCCCCCACCGTCACTGTCATCGTCGGCTATTTCCATTGGCCTGTCGGGAGGTTTGGCTTTTTCCATAGTTTTTTTTTTTTTTTTGGCCCCCCCCCCCCCACACCCCCCCCACCCCGTACAACAAATGAGGTTCCGCTGGTTTGGTTTCCATGGGAGGTGTTCCTCTGCCGATTCCAGCAGCTCAGCTCCGCACCCTGGCCCCGCCAAGCCGTCCCACAGTGCACCTCTGCTCCGCAAGCAGGACGTACGGTCGAGGAAGCATCGCGCTCCTTCACGTTTATAACGTCTTTATGAATGTAGCGCATTTTCACCTTTCGGAGAAAATGTCCTCTTTCTCCCCCCCCCCCCCCCCCCCCCCCCCCCCCCCCCCGCCCTTTTTTTTTTTTTTTTTTAGATCACAGCTCTGGTTTGGATCGGCGGGCGTTTCTGAAACTCAACGTTTTGGAACGCGCCGAACGTCCTTTTGTCTTTTGTCGGACGCTAACGCTTTTGGGGGTTCCCCTCCTGCGTCTCCTCTCACACGTGTTCAGCGCCCAGAATTCTACAGCCTGCGACCTGAACGCGTCTGTGCAACGCAGGACTGGCGTTAACAAACCCTGACGACGAAGGCCACGGGTTCCAAAAGAAGAAGCAAGAAGGCAACTTTCAGCAACGGTTTTTTTTTTTTTTTTTTTTTCTCCCCCCCCCCCCCCCTTTCCCCTCTCGATATTAGCCGGGAACCACTATGACGATGTTTAAAGCGTACTTAGGTGCAGTACTTCTGCCTTAAAAAACTGGACATTGCAACAGCTTATTGTATCATAATCGTGATTCCAGAGGACTGCAGTCATTCGGAACCAAATGTACACCACAGGAAGGGGTCGTGTTCACGTTCGCCCTTACACCAGCCGGCCAGAGAAGATCGCTCAAGTCCAACGTGTTTTACTTGTCAGTCGAAATTGCGCAGACTGAATTTTGAATCGAGTTCTGAGATGTCCAGTGGTGGTGTGTCAGCATGCCGATTTTCGTACGCCCCCTTAATCCTTTTATTTTCCTTTTTTTTTTTTTTTTTTTTGAACCTCTGGTAGGCTTGATTGAGTTTACCTCATGCTTGAATGAAGAGTTCGCCTGAAACCCGCTACAGGAAAGGGTTAACTCTGAAGAAACAAGCATGGTTTCGCACACCCTTATTTAAACGAGATGAACCACTAGTTTTCCGTTTGTAAACATGTCTGATGTCTATACATGTCTTATGAGTTAATGCTATCATTATTCTTGTGATTAGCTGTGTACTGGTCTTGTCAAGATGGTGGGAGTTGGTCAAAGATGCGCTGGTGTAAAGTTTATATGTTGCCATAGATTCAGTTCCAGTAACTGTGAACTGGAAAGTATCAACACTTATGTATATATAATATATATTTCTTTTTCTCTTTTTTTATAGAATAGTTCACTTTAAAACAACTTCAATTTTATCTCTCCCCAAACAACCCATAAAAATTCAATATCACGGTTTATGTTTTTGAAGACTATTTTCAGACCGACTTGATGCAGTGGAGTTTCTATTTAAGGGTAACGTGTACTGGAAGGTACCGCATGAGTGTTGTCAGATTGAAGGAGTGAGTTTCTTTCATTTGTGGTTTGTTTTCTCTCCTCTGCTCTTTGGCTGGGGTTGTTGGAGCAAATATTTGTGAATTTGCTCCAATCGGAAATCGTAGCCAGATGATTTGAGAAAATTTGTGTGGTCTTTCGGGTTGAAGTGATGGTTGCAGAATCCAGTTTTGCGTTCCATAGAAATTGCATGAAGGTCATCAGAAGAGAGCTTGGGGTCAGCTGGAAGTATTTGGCATTCTGGATATTTTCTTGGTAATGATCATTGTAGTTTGTATTAACCATCACAATTTATCTAACTTTAATCCTTAACCTCCTGTAATCCTGTATCGTGGAAATGTACACTTGAGAAATGTACAGTATATTAAAATCCAAGAGTTAAATGAATATATAAATATATATAAACATGCTGTTAAATGACCACAAGAGCAGCAGTTATTCAAAAACAGGTTTTGTGGATGACTGCTTTCACAACACCTGACGGTCAATGACAATGGTGCCTTTGCTCTCTCCTCCACCAGGTGGCACTGTTTTGCCTGGTGACGTTGCTGCAGGCTCACCAGAATGCACTATAGCTACATGTTGTGTCACTGTGCCATTGTGGTGTTATTGGGGTGGGGTGGGGCTTTCCTGTAGACACCCTGTTGTAAAATGGACACGTGCTCTGATATGTGAATAGTGTGAAAGACTACAGTGTAAACTGTAAAGTGGGGGGGGGGGGGGGGGGGGGGGGGGGGCTTAAGCCGTTTTATTAGAATGGCTTTCCGTACCATTTCACGAGAAAATCAACTGGATTTTAAATGGGGATGAAGCTGCTCAGTTCATACATCAGACGATGGGGTGCGGTCCTCGTTGCCTGCTTTGTGGGGGTGTGCACGTGTGTGTGTGCGTGTGTGCGTGTGTGTGAGTGTAAATGCAGTTGGGATTTAGTTTCATTTGCAAACTGGATGCTAGGCTACCCAGACCTTTGAACTTTTTGGGCATTGTCAAGAACCTTGGCTTGAAAGCTTATGACAAATTCGCTATCACAGTAAATTCGGTCTAATAACATTAAAATGTCTTGTTTACTTTTTTCTTTTTCTTTAAAAAAAATGGATCTTCATGTGTCTCGTTAATGTACCAACAGCGGGGACAAATGGTTATCATAAAAAATGCGTCGGTTATTAATTGGCTTGCTGCACGAGTACATACTTGAATATTCAACGCGATTTCCTTGCTTTAATTGGCAGTTCTGAGAAATGCACCCGCGTTCTTACCGCTGCGCTCCTGTGTTCTTGCAAGCGTTTGTCTTTCCGGTGCATAACATCCATCACGCAAAAGTACCGCTGGTACTAGGCGTAGGCGTACGTTCCCCTAACGCACAAAAGTGACTACTTGTTTTCAATGGGTGACATACGCAGATCCATCGCAAGTAGTTTCCAAGGCGTTGCCCGTGCCACCCGTTCGAAAGAAAACAGTGACGATTTTGCCGCTTCGGCGAGTGCATATGCGAGCGAACAGTTGCACACCGCCTGCGAAATTTAATATTACGTTGTCAGTGGCCTGTACGCGCCGCACATCAAATATTAACTGTTCTACCTCATGGTATGTTAGCACCGATGACGCGGGAACGTATTTGGGACGTGAATGTGCAGGTCAGTGGTGGAATTCTTTTTTTTTTTAATTTAATTTATTTTTTATTTAATTTTTTTTTTTTATTTTTTTTGCAGTGTCGTTTAAAAATGTATTTCTTCACAATAGTTACTAAAAATCTAGCACGTTTTTGCAGAACAGCTTTTTTGCTTGTTGATGCTGCACTGACTTCTTGATATCTATATTTTCTTTTTCTTTCTTCCTGGAGTAGAGGAATATTAGGGATCCTGTCTCCACTGACTGTATTGCTGAGCCTTCTGTGTCACTGGATTTCAAATGGATTGCAGGTTCCCCAGGTATACATTACAGGTATGTGGCCCAGGTGCTACAGGTGTGAATTAGCCTCTGAGCTGCTGTCTGTTTGTCTGCTGTTCATTGAAATGCATTTCTAGAATTTGGTAACTACTGAACTTGGATGCCATCAACATGTGTCCTTTGACTTGCAAGTTAATACAAACTTGTATTTATTTTTCTTTAATTTTTTTGGTTGGGCTTTTTGCTTTTGAATCAAACTTTTAGTTAGTTTTTGTGTTAAATATTTTTTTTTTTTGAGGGGGTATTTGTGATGAAGGAGGGAAAAAAATATCCTGGGCATTTTATTTGTAAGTCAAAAGTTAAGGACAAAATTTTGATAGTCCAGACCTATGTGTCAAATGGGGTTGTCAGTTGTTCTGTCCTCCTTAAAAACAGGAGCCAAGTCGGTGGCGATTTGTAATTGAGAATAAGGCAAGAAGCCTTGCCAAGATGGTTGGTTTGGGTGCTCCCACAAACACCTTCGCCTTGACCGTGACTGAAATTGTGACACGTGGTATTGTACATTTCCACAAACAAAGGAACTCTTTTTTTGCTTTACGACCTTTTGGTTGTTTGTACATTTGTAAATGTGAATCTATTTGCAGTGTGAGTTCTAAATCCTGAATGAAACGTTTGCAGAGACGAATGTGAAAATGGAAGCAGCCTCCTGTAGTATTCCTAAAATGAAATGTTTTGCTAAGTGCATAATAATCTGATCTAGTACAATCACTTCCCCCCCATTATTAATGTTATTAACCCATTTTCATAAGCCCGTTTCCTGAAATGCCCTGGTAAGATTGTGGGTAATATGTCAAAAACATGTTACCATCACAACCGGTGTGTTCTATTGTATCCAGTGTGTATTCCATCTTCTGTTGTATCTGTCTCACCCGTCCATACCAGGTGCATTACAGATTTTATTCCTACCTGTGTGTTTTTGTGTAAAGTCAGTTTGTCTGCTTACCCACTGGATTGGAGGACTGGTTCCCCGACTTGACTCTCAGAATGCCTTCTCTGAATTTCCTGGTGCAATTTAAAAAAAAAAAAAAATTAAACCGGACATTGCGCTTCCCTTACACAAAATTGAATGCACTGCAAATGTTATCCCTCGTGTTTTTTCAGACGCCCTAAACAAGAAATGTTGTTGTGGCACCCCCAACATGCTCCAATGGAAAATCACTAAATCACATTAAAAACAAAAAAAAAGACTTAAATTGGGCCCCAGGGACGGTTGTGTTTATGCCCGAAGTCAACTCGGACGTTAACACGACCTGAGACGATATTGCGATGCTCGACATTATATAGACTAATTCACTATTGCGTCTTTCAGGTATGGATTTTTTTTTAAACATACATTTGCTGTGAATATGTAGTATATTTTACAAAAATTCTTTTTACAGTAATATGACAGGATGTTACATTTTTGTAAAAAGTGACCATGCAACTTCAAATTTATTTATTTAGGACTGTTCAGTTATGCCTTGGGTTTTGATCGGCACTGACATTTCCCCAACCTCATCTTTATATCTGAAGGGTTTTTATTGTATTATTAATTTGTATTTTTTTACTGACATCTACAAATCGGAAGGGAAATTTCTTACCACAGTTCCGGTAGTTCTCAAGGGGATGATTAGCACAATTATTCACCACAAACAGAAGAGTTTGAGGAAGACTCCTGTATATATTTACGGGGAAAAAAAACTTAATCTTTGCCTCAACTGTTTTCACACACTGGGCCTTCGACGTGAACAGTATTGTACTTAAATAACCTGGTCTATGACTGGTTCCGAGCATTCTGGAAACACATATGGACTGCATTTATATAATGACATAATGACAATTATTTATTGTGATGGCATAACATTCATACTTCAATAAAGGAATAAGTGATCGAAAAGTTTGTGCATCACCCATCCGACCCCCCCTCCCCTTACATTTTAAAAAATGTAATTGTGCATTTGTGCTTTCTTGGCTTGTAATTCGTGTAAATTGCATTTACATCTGAAAGCTCTTCCCCATTGACCAATCTCTTCCATCACCTTTAAAAATTATCAGAGGTGGTAAATCCAGGTTAGGTCAGTGAAATTCCTGCTCATGTATTTGTTGTTCCAGTCACCTAGATTTGCCGCACTTCTTCTCCCGGAGGTCGATTAGTAAAATCAGATTGGTGAGTTCATGGGTGGAAGGAACGAATGAGAGTAGTTCTTTCTGACCCCTGGACTTTCCACCACTGAAAATGATCTTCCCATAATCATTTTGCACTTTACAATAATTACATTCTGACGCGTGCATACATCACTATACGCATTTTCTATACACTTACACCATTTGTACCGCATTTTAACTTTGTAAATACGCAAGTTACGCGTAAAAACACATAATCCGTATAATAGACACAACTGCGCATGCGCCTTTGCCCAAAGGCATTCAGAAAATCTGAAAAGCCAGGGCAACGGGTTGGCCTCGGTTTGGACCCCAGTCACGAAATTCGGCAGCAGGAGTTACAAACAACGCTGAAGACGTGGAAGACAAGACGCCACGGAGAACAGACTTCCCTACTGTCCGATAAGTAAAATAAAATGTGAATGCTAAGTGTTTAACTACTGTCGTCTGATTCGCAGGTAGCTAGAGTCTATATGCATTTGAAGACTGTTCAAAGGTTTCGCCCCAATAATTAAAATGCTACTTGAAACGAACTTGCGACGTATGTAAACAAAGATATGGAGACTACACACACTGGGACACAGACGCTAGCCGAGGTAGCTAATGGGTGATATATCCTCTTCCAGAGCGCGTGCTTGTGCGCTGGAAACGGCTTTCGTGCGCGAGACTTCTTATTGAGGTAGAGTGATCGAGTTAGGAGCATTCGGTCTCAGGCTGTATACAGTTTCATTCGTTTATTTCAGCACGGTTGCTCAGTTGAGAGTGAGAGTTGGTGTTCCCATGTTCTGTTTCCTGTGTATAAACACGGCTCTAAATCCTTCACTGGTCATCAGATGTGGATGTAGATACCCTCAAATTAGAGATGCCAGTGAGCCCTTTAACCTCATATCAGTTGTTTTATTTCAAATCCAATGTGCTGGAGTACAGAGCCAAGGTTGACAAAGGTTGTGTCCCTGTCCAAATACCTATGGACTGCTGTGTATTTCAAAGAGGGTGGCACAGGAACAGATTTACTTTCACGAAAAAGCACGAACAACACTCAGGATAAATCTTACAACGTGCACAGATGGATTAACTTGAGCCAAACAGGCACAAAAAAACTACCACAGTTTGTTATAGATCAAGATCTTACTTCATAATGCACACGATAATTAATTTTCACTAAACAAAAATAATTATTACTGTTTGTTAAATACCAAAAGATAACTTTTGCAGACACTGATGATTAAAATTCACCAAAAGCACCGGATTAATCAAAACAGTGCTGACACTACTAATATTAACAAAAACATTTCTGCTAAAGCGATACTTCACACATACTAGACAAAGGGCACTCGACTGTATGAGATCGTTGGTGTAGCTTCAGATTATAGGACTGAGCAAAACTCTTCCCGCACTGGGAGCAACAGTATGGGCGCTCACCTGTGTGAGTTCGCTGGTGCAGCTTCAGGGGATATGACTGAGCGAAACTCTTACCACATTGGGAGCAGTGGTACGGGCGCTCGCCTGTATGGATTCGCTGGTGTTCCGACAGATTCTGTAAATTAATGAAACTCTTGCCGCACTGCGAGCAGTGGTATGGTCGCTCACCTGTGTGAGTTCGCAGGTGCACCTTCATTTTATCTGCCTGAGTGAAACTCTTCCCACACTGAGAGCAGTGGTATGGGCGCTCACCTGTATGAGTTTGCTGGTGTAACTTTAGATGACCTGACTGACTGAAACTCCTCCCACATTGGGAGCAGTGGTAAGGGCGTTCCCCTGTATGAGTTCGCTCGTGTAGCTTCAGATGGCTTGACTGACTGAAATTTCTTCCACACTGGGAGCAGTGGTACGGGCGCTCACCTGTGTGAATTCGCTGGTGTACCTTCAGTTTATCTGATTGTGTGAAACTCTTGCCGCACTGGGAGCAGCAGTATAGGTGTTCACCTGTGTGAATTCGTTCATGCACCTTCAGAGTGATTAAGTAGCTGAAATTCTTTCCACACTGGGAGCAGTGGTATGGGCGCTCTCCTGTATGAATTCGCTGGTGTAGCTTCAGGTGACTTGACTGGCGGAAACTCTTCCCACACTGGGAGCATGTGTGGGCCCCTGGAGTGCCTGTGTGGGACTGTGGCGGGGTGGGGAGTGTCTTAGGGGGAGTGGGGTGCTGGTGTGTGCTGCTGGGAGGTTGTTGGGACCCCAGAGTCCTGTTGAGCTCCTCTGGGTGAACCATCTCAATGTGCTGCTGAAGATTCACTTCCTCTGTGCAAACGAATGGGCACTGGGAGCAGGCAAAGACCTGAGAGGACACATCAACAGCTTGTCCTGAGGAGAGAGGAGATGTGGAGGAGATATGAAGCTTATGGGAAATAGAGAAGGAAGCACATGCTGATAAACACAACCATTAGTGCAAAAGTGTGATATTGGATACAGTCTTAATTCAAAATCTTAACTCTTAATCTTAATTTCCTTTCACACAACCTGTTACCCAGCTGTCCCTGTTCCAGGATCTCCCTACTAAAATCAAAATGGCCGCGTCAGTAGTCAAGTGTGCCATTAACCCTTTAGCAATTAATGGTAAAATCACCGCATTTGCGTTCATATATTTGCGTGCATGATTGCTTCAGCTTTGTAATGGCTGACATAACTCAAAATGGAACTAGCAATGTCTAGGCTAGAGAGTTCAGCCTGGGGCTTGGAGAAAATGATTATCAGTGATGTTAACCTGTGTTTTGGTTCTGGGAGGCGATGACAGGAGAAATAAGGGAGGCTTCAGCACAGATCCTGTAAAAGACAAATAAAGGCACGTTATTTAAGGTAAGACTGATAGTGATTAGAGGAGACACACAGTCCAGCTCATCATTCATACCTGGTCTCTGATGAAGATGGCAGCAGTTCCAGGGGTCTCTCCAATTGGCCAGTTGGCTTCCTCTTCCGGGTCATGACCTGACCCTTCTTCTGTCTCAGAGATCCGTTTCCTCTCAGTGGTGAGAGCTCATACCGTATCCATGGAGATCTCGCTCCCTGACCTCTTTCACTGGCCATTGGATGAGGAGGTGATGATGCAGGAAGCAAATTATCTGCAACCTCTGTGCTCTGAATCAGCACTCTAGGCTGTTTTAGCAGACAGGAAGTGACCAAAGTAGACGGCTCCTCCCCTCCCTGTTGGCCATTTTCTGATTTTATGTCATGCACATCCCATTTGTAAATTTGGATGATTTGATTGGGTACATGTCCTTCCATCTGTTCATCCCTCTCTTTATCTTCCTCCTTCCAGAGTCCCTCTTCATCTCTCACTCCATCCTCTCTCTCCATTTTCACACTCTGCTGCTCCCAGTCTTCCTCCTCTTCTTTCTTCATGTTGATTAGGATGGCCTGTTGCTCTCTGCTCATCAAATATCCAGTTTTCCTCTCTGTCCTATCCTCAATGTCTTCACATCTGTCCAAACTTGACCTTGACTCCACCCCCGTGTAATCTGTGCAGTCCATCACAGATTCTGCCTTTATGTCTTTGCCTGAAGAGGAGGGGCTTAAAAATGTAATTGGGTTGGACGTGAAATCTGATTGGTTGTCGGTGTTTGTCAGCTTGGTAGAATCCACCACTCCTTGCGAGGGAGGGCGGGATGCAGAGAACAACTTGCATTCATCCATGGAGGAAAGTGTTGCTGTGGGAGAGAATGACCAGAACAATGTTTAATGGTACAGACAAGAATTTTACAATATACACACAAAATATGAAATGATTGTTTGTGGCCTTTTTGTATTTCAAAATATAGTTATTGTACTTTAAGATTAAACATGAAATTCTTTAAGATAACCTCCACAGGAAAAAGTGAACTTTAAAGGGAGAGAATGGTAAACTAACATCTAATTTGGTTATGGAAATGACTACAATTTTTTTATTAAATACCTCAGGACAATTTTAACAAATCCAACGGTGCAATGCACACAGTTTTCTCTTTCTCTCCAGTGTCTCTTTTTGAATGGTCACTCAAGCGTCACTGTAGGCTACAACATTTGAACGTAGTTATCACACTTAATATCGGCGTCATTTCAGATTCGAATCTAAATACTACCGTCAATATGTTCGTAAATTCGGCTCCATTGTCACAGTTTGCAACAGAAAGACCTACTTATTACAGTATTCTCCCACTACAACATATTTGGTAATTAATTGTACTACCGTCGCATATTTTGTGCAAAAGACCAAACACCGCAGCATCTGTCGCTGAAAGCTCGTAGCTGCTATTTTTCGTTTAAAATACCCGCATTAACAAAGACACACTCGAGACATACCTGTGTCCCTGTCTACATACAGTACCGTTTCCATCTTTGTGTCCGTATGTACGGGAATCTGCATGTTGACGAAATGCGTCCGAACAGATGTTTAATATGCATCTCCAGTAGCATGAATGAAAAATTATATTACTAGCCTACCGGAGCAGCGAAAACGCTTCCTTCTTTCCATCACCCCTCGTCTCTTTGTGACTCGAAAGGATTAAACCTGGTTACTATAAGTCGTGGTACCATTGATTGAATCTAGTTTTGTGTAATTAATAAATGCCCAGCGGATGATCGGTCGTCCTTTTGCCTTTTTCAGTGAAGGATACAATCACGGGATACAACTGCCTTGGCGCAGTGAGGCCGCCAGGAATATTTCCCCCGCAGGTGTCCAACACTCCTGCACAGGCTTGGATATCTTGCATGCTCCTTTTTCTTATGCAGTCCGCCTCTCGACAATCAACTGGCTCTTAATTGACCCGCTTTCCTGTCACTCACTTTTGGACCAGTAGCAGAACGTGGTGTTTATAAACAAATAATTATGCAAATTCGACAAGGAACATTAACTCACGCCACAATAAAAAAATAAACTACGTTCAATATTGTGATATTTGGTTTTGACTGTCAACTGCTCTTCAACAAGTTTTCCTCCGTCATATACGTTAGTAACGTTACGGAAGTTGTCAACGGAATTTATTTGCAAATTTGTTCAAAACAAACATGGCCTGAGGTAGAATCTCTTTAAACACCTGTTCTGCACATGCAATGATCAGCAGTTTACTGGGATGGCATAGCATTAGTACTCCACAAAAAGTTATAATATTTTCATATGTAGAACACCCTGCATACATAGGATACATCACAGAGTGTTTCACAGAATACCATAGATGCTCTGAAGAAGGTCATTTTGACCGAAAGGTCAGCTAATTAAACTAGATTTGCAATATACTCAGTGTGCCAAGTTCTTCCTTTATTACAGAATACGAGAGTAAAATAAATGGAGCAATGTAATAAAAAATATGAATCAAAAGTAAAAAAATTAGAAAAAAAGGTAAAATACACAGAACATAACATTTAAGAGACACAGAATATGGAATAAAAATAAAGAAAAATTAAAATGGTATTGATAAAAGTCAAAAAAAAATTTTTAGTTCATACAAACCAGCCAAAGTTTGTTTCTGCAAATATGCTTCCAACTTCAGTTAAAATGACTGAGTGAAATATTTCACACAAGGAAAGCAGTGATACTGGAGCTCGGTTTTTGAGTTCAGAGTATTCGAGGGGAGGAAACTCTTCCCACACTGGGTGCAGTGGTATGCCCGCTCATCCACGCGTGTGCTGGTGTGGCTTCAGATCATTTGATTTACTATTTCCACACTGGACGTGGTGGTTTGGGTGTTCCTCTCGATGAATTCGCTGATGTAGCTTCAGGTTATATTTCTTGATGAAACTCTTGCCACACTGGGAGCACTGGTACGGGCGCTCACCTGTATGGGTTCGCCGGTGTAGCTTCAAAGCACCCGACTGAGTGAAACTTTTCCCACACTGGGAGCACTGGTACGGGCGCTCACCTGTATGGGTTCGCTGGTGTAGCTTCAAAGCAGCCAACTGAGTGAAACTGTTCCCACACTGGGAGCAGTGGTATGGGCGCTCACCTGTATGGGTTCGCTCATGTAATTTCAGATTGGTTAAATGGTTGAAATTCTTCCCACACTGGGAGCAGTGGTATGGGCGCTCACCTGTGTGAGTTCGCTGGTGTACCTTAAGATGACATGAGTGACTGAAACTCTTACCACACTGGAAGCAGTGGTATGGGCGCTCACCTGTGTGAGTTCGCTGGTGTACCTTCAGTTTATGTGACTCAGCGAAATTCTTCCCACACTGGGAGCAGTGGTATGGACGCTCACCTGTGTGAGTTCGCTGGTGTAACTTTAGATAACCCAACTGACTGAAACTCCTCCCACACTGGGAGCAGTCATATGGGAGCTCACCTGTATGAGTTCGCAGGTGGTGTTGAAGATGACCTGACTGAGTGAAACTCTTCCCACACTGGGAGCAGTGGTATGGACGCTCACCTGTATGGGTTCGCTGGTGTCGCTTCAAACCATCCGACCGAGTGAAACTCTTCTCACACTGGGAGCAGTGGTATGGGCGCTCACCTGTATGAGTTCGCTGGTGTAACTTTAGATAACCCAACTGACTGAAACTCCTCCCACACTGGGAGCAGTGGTATGGGCGCTCACCTGTATGAATTCGCTCGTGTAACTTTAGATAACCCAACTGATTGAAACTCTTCCCACACTGGGAGCAGTCATATGGGAGCTCACCTGTGTGAGTTCGCTGGTGTACCTTCAGTTTATGTGACTCAGCGAAATTCTTCCCACACTGGGAGCAGTGGTATGGAGGCTCACCTGTGTGAGTTCGCTGGTGTACCTTCAGTCTATGCGACTGAGCGAAACTCTTCCCACACTGGGAGCACTGGTATGGGCTTTCCCCTGTATGAGTTCGCCGGTGTAACTTGAGATGACTTGACAGGCAGAAACTCTTCCCACACTGGGAGCAAGTGTGGGGCCCAGGAGTGCCTGTGTGGGACTGTGGCGGGGGGGAGTATTCATGTGTGCTGCTGGGAGGTTGTTGGGACCCCAGGGTCCTGCTGTCCTCATCTGAATGAACCTTCTCAATGTGCTGCTGAAGATTCACTTCCTCTGTGTGAACGAATGGGCACTGGGAGCAGGCAAAGACCTGAGACGACACCTCAGCAGCTTGCCCTGAGGAGAGAGGAGATGTGGAGGAGATATGAAGCTTATACCCAGCCTTGTCACCTTGCATGGCTGGACAGGCAAAACCCCTGCCTGTTTCAGCATCTCCCTACAAAAACAAAACAGCCTAAAGCCAATAGCCAAGTGTGCA